>NC_050444.1:164109549-164206846 GCF_903995425.1 Onychomys torridus
GTAAGAGAGAGCATGATACAAATGTAAATTTATATCTGTCATACTGTATTATATTCTACTTCTGTTTAAGATATTCTGTACACTGATATATATTTAGGATTATTATCATATTGCATCTTGCACTATACATTCCTACCTCTGTTAAAGATATTTTGTGTATTGTCACAATTTTAAAGTCATTGTCCTTTTACTATACATTTGCTTGCAGACTGTTTGCCTTGTTTACCTGAAGCCTTAGTCCTTAGGTTGCTTAGGTAGATAAGACTTATAGATTTATTGTCACCTATGCTTGTCATCTCTATTATTATGTTAGTTAGATTATCCAGATTTATAAATACATAGGTTGGATGGACAGGTAATCTTCAAACACTTCATGGACCTAGAGAATATGGCATTTAAATAACTCAGAATTCTGTTGACGTGAGACACAATTGTTCCTGGCAGCACCAATTTGATCCCAAGAGAATGTTGGGCTTCTAAGACATTTCCATTTGGAAGTTTGTCTTCTTGGCACAAAATGGTCTACTGGGCAAAGAACTGCCCTTGCCTCAACTGCTGACAGTACGAATGCTGTCCTTTCTGGACAAGTGGGACACAAGGAAAGCAACCACTGTACTTTGCCAAGACAGGGTAAGATGGTCTTTCAGAATTCCTGCTTCTGAAAATTGTCTGTCAGATACTCTAGGCCTGTAGCCAATTTGAATGCACCAATGATGCTGAGAAACATTAGGTGACTGTTCAGGCTGCCAGCTGTCTCTGTCTACTCTTGCAAGACTCCCAAAAGTTGCTTGCATCCTTCTTCCATTTCTCAGGTATTATTATATTCCTTCTCAGGTCTTTGATGAGATTGAAGACTAGCAGTTACAGTTACAACTTAATATATATATCAGATAGAATATATTAAGTATTAGACTCAGGTTCTTTAGGATAGGACACCTTTTGGAATGATCTTTGTAACATGCCACCTAACCATGCTCTAGACTTCCCTGGATTTTAGTATGTGTTTTTTGCTTGATATTGTTTGCATTGATTGTAATTCCAACTTATCTATCTAGGTCATTATCCCTCATTACTCCTGGACAATATTTGATAACCATTTCTTTGTATATAGTCTTATATTAGGTTAGAACCTTCTTATTTAGACAAAAGGGGGAGATGTAGTGGGTAGCCATTCCAGCCTTGGCCTGGAAGTTCCAACCCCCATTGAGGCTTTGGTAATGGTCATACCCACAAGGCAGGGCTGAGAGAGGAAGCTGAAGATCCAGGATCAAGAGAAGAGGCTTCTCTTGGTTCCAGGACCCTGGACGGTGGAGGTAGACCGAGCAGAGTTCTCCAGAGAACACTGCTGGACTGCACCATACCTTTCCCAGACCTTGCAACCTATCCCTTCATTTGTAAGTTACCCCACAAAATAAACCTCCCTTTTAACTACGTGGAGTGGCCTTAATAATTTCACCAATAGTTGTCCCTCTTGCAGCCTCATTCAGGACCTGTTACTGCCTCGTCTGTTTCTCCCATGCTTTTTATGACGGTTCTAGAAACTTCTGTCTCAGCCTTGCACCTGATTTGGCACATCCTGGTCATGATCAATTACCACCTCCCTTTACCCCTACCACAGAGTGAGACTTGCCCCTCACTCTGTGTGTGTGTGTGTGTGTGTGTGTGTGTGTGTGTGTGTGTGTGTGTGGTATATATGTGTACATATGTATGTTTGTGGTGTGCATGTGTGGTACGTGTGTGTGGTATGGGTGGTGTGTGTGTGGTGTGTGTGTGATATGTGTGCATGGTGTGTATGTATGTGTGGTATGTTTATGGTGTGTGTGGTATGTTTATGGTATATGTGTGTGGTATCTATGTGTGGTGAGTGTGGTGTGTATGTATATATGGTGTGTATGGTGTGTGTGTGTATGGTATGTGTGTATGGAATATGTGTGTGTGTGTGGTGTGTTTGTATGGTGCATGTGTATGGGGTGTGTATAATGTATGCATGGTGTGTGTGCATGATATGTGTATGGTGTGTGTATGTGGTGTGTGTGTATAGTGTGTATGCAGTGTGATGTGTGTGGTGTATATATGTGTATGGTGTGTGTGTGCAGTGTGAGTGTGTGTGTATGGTGTGTATGTATATGGTGTGTATGTGTATGGTGTGTGTATATGGTGTGTGTGTGCAGTGTGATGTGTGTGGTGTGATATATGTGATGTTTGTGGTATGTGTGTGTATGGTGTGTGTGTAATGTGTGATGTGTGTGCGTGGTATGTGTGTGTGTGGTGTGGTGTGATGTGTGGTGTGTGTGTGTGTGTGTGTGTGTGAGAGAGAGAGAGAGAGACGTGTGTGGTATGTGTGTATATGGTGTTTGTGTAATGTGGTGTGTGTGTGTGTGTGTGTGTATGTGTGTGCGCACAATGTGATATGTGTGGCATGTGTGTGTACACTCCCTGGAAGCCAGAAGTCACCTTTTCTGGTGACTGTGTTCAGTTCCACCCTGCCTACATGCTTCTCAGCGTGGAGGGCCGACCTGGCCTGGAGTGTCTCTTTGGTGACTCTATTTGTCTTCATTTTTAATTTAGCATTTTGCACGTCCTCATCTGGGAGGACATCCAACAGGTGGAACGCAGCCTTTGTTTGTCCTTTGTCGAGACTAAGGAGCCGCCGAGTTCATCATGCCGACTCTCATCTTATTAAGGACGACGTTTCTTTTGATTTAAGCATATTTTTACCTCGCCAAGTGCCGTTAAGGAGGGTGATGGCAAGAGAAAGCCTATTCAAAGCCACAGTATATTTAGTTTCTTTTCATAAATTGTCTAGATTGCATTTTAAAGAAGTAGAAATTGAATCGAGTCTTTTTTAAATTGCCGAAGCCAATTAGCTGAGAAAGTGTTTAATTACGGGAGAAAGACGCGGACCTGCAAGGGAGTGAAGCCTTCCTTCTGGATCCCTGGGCCAGCTGTTCCTGTCTCCTCTTCCTCCCAGGTGAGCAGGCCCTGGATGCTGCGGCAGGGGCGTTGTCGTCTAGGCCTGGACAGACTTACTTTCTTCTGACAGAAAGCCGCTTGGAATGGTGGGAGGAGTGTCAGCAGCTGTGGAGGGATCCTCAGTTCAGGCTTTGCTGGAGCTGCTGATGTTGCCAAGCAAAGCTTTAAGGGGGTTGAATCGCAGGAGACACTTAAAAAAAAATATTTGATAGGCCTTTGCTGGGACCTAAGTTCGAAGTTCTTCTCTCAGGGAAGGAAAGCCTTCTTTTGGGTCATTGCCTGGTTGTACAACTGGAGTCTCTGTAAACTCAGATGTGCTCTGGCCCCTCCCCTCTGGCAGACTCCACCCACGCCTCTCCTCAGCCCTCCTCTCAAGGCAGGAGGGACAAACCAGAGACTGGCCAAGTCAGGTCGTTGTCCGTGAATAGGGTTTCTTGGCAACACAGAGGCCACGCCCACTCATTTGCATACTAGCTACCTAGCAGGTTCCAAGACACCATGCTCATCCACAAAGTCTAAAACACATCTGGTGCTTTCAGGAAAAGCTTGCTGACTGCTAGTTTTAAAGCCTTGGACCTGTCTTCTTCAGACTTCACTCACTCCCCATCCCTTCTTTTTCTCTTCTGTGAGAAAATGGACAAACAGGCAGTTAACCATCCTCTCCTTTGGTAAATTGGATAGATGCTGAATTCAGCACTCTGTGTGGGTTGATACGTGTGTGGCTGTCACTCATTAAAACCCTTACTCATTCTAAGAGACAAAAATGAATTCTGGGTGGGTGGGGACCAACCCGAACAACCATCAAGTGTCTGTCACACATGCTAACTTCTGCCACATTCCTCCAAGAGGAGGGTTCCATATATCTTTGCTTTAAAAATTAAAAATGTGTGTGCTTGTGTGCATGTGCTGAGGACCCGGGGCATCATTCCACCTTGTCATTTGCTACTTGCTTCTGTACAAACTGTGAATGTCTGTCTCCACCTCCTGTTTGCTGTGGGGACGCCCAGGATTACAGATGCACACTGCCACACCCGGCTTTTATGTGGGTTCTGTGGACCTGCTCTGGTCCTTGTGACCATGCTGCATGCGCCTTACCCACAGAACCATCCCCCTTACCTGTCTTTGCTTCTGAATCACTAGTGCTTGAACAGCTGGGGGCCCTGTGTTCTGACGACCAGAGTCCAGGCCAGTGAATGATGGGACTGTTGGTGTCTAAAGTAGGTGAGAACTCTGTTTCTGCTTGCCTGTTCTCCTGTGACAGTGAGGGGTAATATTTAGACAGCATGGTAGCACTTATGTTCTAAGTGTGGACATAAACTTCTTGTTTTCCACAGGAAGAGAAATCGATAACAGAAAGAGTGATGTTGCCTTAGATCAACCTGAGAGGCTCTTGATGCCGGTCCAAGTTACAGACAGAGATGAACGCAGACGAAATATCTCAGCAGTTAAACATTGCTACATTCTGGAGAGGGCGTGTGTGACTCACAGTGACTCACAATGGCTGGCTTGGATGAATCTGGACTTTTCCTAAGGGCCACTTGCTCTTAGGGTGACACCCAGAAGGGGCCTTGGACTCCCCCTCTCTCTCAGACTCTCAGCCTGCCCAGCAGCCTGAGACACATCAATCTTGTTTCCATTAAAAGCTGCACCAGTTTCATCACCTGGCCTCTTAGTTAAAACCGTCTGTTCAGACACAGCTACTGTCTCTCTCCTTGGACTACCTGCAGGATTGCTGCTGTATTGGGAATGGAGGACCTGTGGAGGTGTTCTCTTCCTCAGTGACTGCTGGGCCCAGGTCTGGCAGGAAGCATGTGGCTGCTGGTAAGACATCTGCTTTGAAGAAACAGGATGTTACCGTTTTAAGTCCAAGCCATGAAGGGATCATGCTGGAGGAGAGGAGCGAGAAGGGTCCCAGTGAAAGCGAGGCCAGCAGTGTCCCTAGCCAGACACATCACCCAAGTTTTCAAATATTAGCTTTGGTTTAATCATCTGCCCAATGGAGGTCTAGCTTTCCCAAATGCCACAATAATACTGTTAGAGCTGGACTGAAGGGGGAAGTATGGGGGCAGGGTTCACCATCTCAGAACTGGGATACAAAAGTTCCCATGCTTTCTGAAACAAAGGAAATGCAGCTCTGATCTTCTGGAATCATTCATGGTTTGAACCCATTCTGCTGATTGTATCTGGAGGAAGTGGGGCTCTCCTGAAAGGACCAAGTCACTAAGGAAATCTGCAGACTGTTTCCAAGTCCAGGAGATGGGAAGATGGTGTGGGTGGCTACACTGATGGGCGGATGGATACATGGATGAATAAAGGGGAAGTATAGATGGACACATGAGGTGATGGGAAATAGACAGAAGGGAAGCCTAGGTGGTGGATGGGAGGATGAATAAGAGGATGGATGGAGAGATTTCCTTTCTTGGGACTTGGGATTATATTAACCTATAATATATAATAATGAAGCTCTGGGTAAGAACCTGGGGTTGGTTTTTACCTGTCCCATCACTTATTTAGACTCCAAGACAATGCTCGATGGTCTGGAAGAAGGCTCAGCTGTCAAGCTGGCCTCTGTCTGGGAAGGGGCAGGTGTCATCATTCCTGTTGTTCACTGGAGGCTCTGGGAGAGCAGGGGCTTGTGAACAAGGCTTGCCAGGTTCTCATAGATTGCCCATGCTGACATTTGCGGGAGATTCTGCCCCACCGTGATGTCTGAGTGCTCATCACCGCTAAGGGAGGTCTCCTGGAGGGGCCCGTGGCCTAGGTGGCACTTGATGGTGGCAGGAGTGAGTGAAAGGGAAATGTTAGAGTGTTTTTGTTAGGCCATTGCTCTAATTATTCCTGTACCACTTTGGGACTCCCTGGTAAAGAGATAAGGTGTGCATATGAACTCACCCATGCTCCTGTGGGAGTGCATGTGGGCACATGTGTGTGTAGGCTGGCTGAGAGGGATACCATGGTTCAGAGGATGCTTTCTTCTGGTAGACTTTGGTGCTAGTTGAAGGGTCCAGAGAACCAGCCTGATTCCTCAGAGTGAGAACAGATAGACCCAACCCATAAAGACAGAGAGGGAGCAACCCAGAGACTGAGAAGCCTGGGCGATTTCTGGGGTTTACTGGGAACTAAGTGTGAATGCTCTTGTAACTATTCTGATGATCCAGGATCATGTCATCTCAAGGTTCTAACTTCAAACATCTGCAAAGACCTTGTTTCCAAATGAGTGACACCCGCAAGATTAGGACACAGATGGAGGCCACGTTCAGCACCTGCCCTTGGCATCAACCTGTTCAGATGGACCCTTGGGAATCAGAATTCTCTTCAAGACTTGCTAGGCACAGTAAGGCTGGGCAGGAGCAGAGAGACTCCCGGGATTGGACCTTCCCTCTCAGGCGAGCAGCCCCACTTGGCTGCCTGCCTCTCTGTATAACTGCCCTCTTCAGATATTTTTATACCACCTCCTGATTCCCTCGGTGCCTTCACCAGCTTCTGCTCTGAAACCTTCCTGTCTAGTTTGGTCGTCCATCCCACACAGGCTGTAATTACTTCCGGAAGTCCGAACTGTCAATTCTCAGCTCACATTTGCTTCCATATGTGTATATGTTTGTGTGTGAATCTATGCATGTACTCAGATAGAGGCCAGAGGTGAATGTTGGGTGTTTTCCTCAATCAATTCACCTTATTTTTGGAGACAAGGTCTCTCCCCAAACCCAGAGTCATTGACGTGGCTCGGCTGGCTGGTCCAGCCCCTGGGATCCTTCTCAGAGCTGGGGTTGTAGGTGTTCTTGCTGCTGTACCTGGCTTTTGACATGGGTGTTGGAGATTTGAACTCAGATCTTTATGGTCTGTGTTTATGGACTGAGCAGTCCCCCAGCTCTTTGCTTGCACCCCCTTTCTTTTAAGTTCCACACAATGTGGACGTGGTTGTTTGAAAGTGTGTAATTCAGCAGTATCCCACACAGTCCTAGTGTTGGCAGCCTTCTCTAGTTCCCGTACATTTCACCATCCGTAAGGGAACCTACACCCTTCTGGCACTCTCTCCCACTCCCAGTTCCTGGTAACGGCTCCACTGCCTCCTGACTCTGCTCTGGGTGTTTCCTCTAAGTGAATATGTGGTCTCTTGTACCTGGCTTCCTTTCTTGCTATGACAGGTCTCCAAACTTCCTCACTGCTTGTGGCTTAATAATGCTTCACACCCTCCTTCTCCATTTGTCACCTTGTGGATACTGGCTTATGTCTCCCTTTCACTGTGTGAACCATGTTGTTATAAACAAAAACATTTAAACATCTTGGTGTCCACTGTTTAGAACAAGATGTACAGTATGTGCACGAGTGTTTGCATGGATGTATGCACACTACAAGCATGCTTAGTTCCCAGGGAGGCCAGAAGAGGGTGTCCCCTGGCTCTCTTGGCCTCCTCTGGCTCTCCTGGCCTTCCCCCCATTTCTCTTCTGATCTGCTCCATATCACAACTGAATTGATGCCAGGCTTCTCCTTACAGTCCAAGGGCCCTGCCTTGGTGATTGATAGTACATGGAAATGTTAGGTGCTATCTCCATCAATGACCCTGAAGACTTGGCTGGGTTGAGCTTACCTCTACTGAGGGTGAGAGGAGCCTGAGACTCTGCATTACATGTCTTCTCAGTGTTCCTGACAGAATACTGGGACTTCCCTGCCCATACAGGTAAAGGTGGCCCTGTAAGTTGGCATCATGCCTGCCCACCCCTTCCAAAGCCTAGACATGCCCTAGGCCCTGGCTGAGCCTTTTCTGGGTTTCAAAATGAGAAAGGAGGGGATTCAGAGGTATGAGCTTCAGGATAGGATCCTCTCGAGCCCCAGACCCATGGCTGGTTAGAGACTGGCATGGAGAATCTTGGCTTTATCACTGGGAGAGGTCACTGGGCAGCTTCTGACCTGATGGGGCAGGTATCTATCAGAGGAGAAACAGGCATCCCAAGGACAGTAGGTGGCCCTTTTTGCAAGTCCTAGGCCACACAGCTGTCCAGGGGTGGACATGTGCTGGCCTAGATGTCCTGGGCTGGCTCTGAGCTGCCTCTACATCCTACTGCTGCTGGCAGCTGCTGGGGAGACCCATGAATGAAGGAAAGAGAGCCAACTGTGCCCCAGCCTCCCAGACACAGTGGGAATAAAATGACTTTGGTTTAAGGGGAAAATAGCCCTGGGTGTTCTTCCTCAGCATGGCTTCTCCTTTTTCCCTTGAGCGCAGTTGGGGTGCCTGGCTGGTCTGGATTGCATACTGCAGGGAAGGAAGCCTTGAGCCACTCCTGAAGCAGGGTGAATGTTAGCCTCAGGGAGGGTGGGGGTTGTAGGAGAGACTGGTGAAGGATTTTCATGGAGACTTCAGATTCTCCCTGGGGATCAGGTGGGCAGGCGGTGAAGTACCTGAGACCACTGTAGCTGCTACTTCATCTCCCTGCTCTGTCTGGGGTGGTCACTTCTCTCTTGGCCAAGGACACAGGCTGCCCTTTGTTAGCAGATGACCAAATCGCAGAGCAGGTGGCCTGCCCCTTCCTGCTCTGTACAGTCTTCTGAGAATGGCATGCCCCTTCCTCTGTTCACCTCCATGACCCCCACGTCCTCCTTCTGCTAATCAGTGTAATTGGCTCTATTGATCAAATAAGCTAGCTGCAGGGCCCTTGGGCAAGCTCTCAAGCTCCCCTTGATTCTGGTTGAGTTTCTGGCTTACGGTATATTTTTTTAAATTCCATTTCTTTACTCACCCCCCAACCCCCAGCCCGTCAAATCCTCTAATTTTTTTTTTTTTAAAACAAGGTCTCACTTGTGCATCCCTGTCTAGCTTGGGACTCACTACGTAGACCAGGCTGGCCTTGATTTCAAAAAGTTCTGCGTACCTCTGCCTCCCAAGTGCTGGTATTAAAGGTGTGTACCACCACTACCCAGCACAATCCCTTGTTCTTACAGATTTTATTTTCTGGATGCTAGGAAACTTTTCTGCCCCCTCCTGCCTTCTCTATCCACACTCACATGTGTGTGTACATGTGTATGTGTGGGTATGTATATGTGGAAGCCAGAGGTCAAATTGGTGTGTGGTTTCTGAGGAGCCACCTACCCTGGTTTTTTACTGTTGTTTTTGAGACAAAGTCTCTCACCTGGCCTGGAGCCCACCAAGTAGGCTAGGCTGGATGGCCCAGTGAGTACCAGGGATCCCCTATCTCTGCCTCCCTAGGGTAGGCTTACAGACATGCACTCTCATGCCCATCATGTCTGTGTGGGATCTGGGGATCGAACTCACAACCCTGTGCTTGCAGAGCCAGCACTTCAGCAACTGGGCTATCTCCCTGGTACCTAGACAACTTTCCTTGAAGGAAGAAATGGGACTCTATTCTTTTGCTCTGAATAGGGCAGAAGGGAAGGGTTGACGTTTTCAATAGTTACTCTGAGGAAATATGGGGCAGGGGTGTTCCTGGAGCACCATGGGAATTCAGATTCTGTGTGTCTGGCTGTTCCTGGGCATTGGTGCACCAACTTCAAGGCGGTCCTAGTGCAGGCAATTCCTGTGTCCAGACCCAGGTCTACAGGTTAAATAAGCAAGCAATCCTCTACAGCCCAGCTGGTGACAGGTTGCCTGCTCTGCATCTCCTAGGGACCTTCTGAACCCTCCATAGTGTCCTTCTGTCTTCTTCCCATCCATTTGTCCATAGCTCATGGACTCTCAATTCTGTCACCGCTGGTCTCCAGGGACAAGAGAGGCTTGATGACACAGTCTGTCTTGGAGAAAGGACCCAGAGCAAGTGACCCAAATTGGGCTTGGAGAGCATGTCAAGCAAGATCCAATCCTGGTGGCTCATGCCAGTCGTGCTGAAGAACGTCTGGGCTGCCGCTGTGTGAGACTTGAACTTCTCTGTAGGCATGGGCTGGCTGAGAAGTGGGCCAGCACAGTGACTGATCTGGGAACCATAGTGGCCTGCAGGGTGGAGGTCACCCATGGCTTTGGCATTGGATACCAAGCTTGGATTCCCTTGGAGACATCAACCTGCACCCTATTGCTGGTGCTGGTTGGCCAGGCTGTGGCCCCCAGTCAGGCAGGTCAGATGTATACCAGTTTCTTGTTTTTTCCACCCCTCTGGCCTGGGATGACACCAGCACACACACCCTCCATGGAGTGTGACATTCTTTCCAAGTGTTGAGGTGACTGGTCTTTGACTAAAGAGAAGCTGGACACCCAGCAGGTAGAACATTCCTTTTCCCTCCTCAGCCTGGGACTATTGGGCCCTTGTGTTCTCCTAGAAGCCTGGACGGGTACTCAGCACATGCCAGGTTGAGTCACCTGCTGGGATGACCCATCTCCTGAGGTGGGGATGTGAGGCAGGTCGGGAAGCACCAGGCAGCTCTGCCTAGCTTCAGCTCCCATTGCACTTTCCCCTTTCCACTCCGGTGGCCCTCAGTTTATCCCTCCTGCACGCCAGGCCTGGGCTTGCTTCGCTAGGACATCTACATCGGGACCCATTGCTTCTGGCTGGCTGGTGTGGAAGGTTTGGCTTTGCTTTGGCTTTTCCAGTCAGGCCCCCACATGAGGGCTTGGGTGCCTAGGAGGAAGGACAGTGTCCACTCTCTTTCTGTTGTAGTGACCAGACACCTTGGAGTCTTTCTAAGGGGTCAGGAAGGTGTGTTCCCTGTGACCAGTTGAAGAACCAAGGTGCTCTTGGTGTCTGTGCATGTACATGCCATGTGTATGCACAGCTACACACATGTATACACATCTATCCATCCACCCATGTGTGCTAGTGAGACATTTCTATCGACATGAACATATGTATATGTGTACGCATGTTTGTGGTCACATATATGTGCACATGTAACATACATGCTTGCTCTTACACAGACACAGATGCATGCATAGTTTTATACACGTGTTCGCACATGTATACACTTGTGTATAAGCGTGTGTGTACAGATGACACATCCTCATAAAGGCCAACCGGGGAGGGCATTTATAAATTTGCATCTTTTAGGATAACCCCATCTCCTTCCTTGTCCTGAATCCCAAGCAAGCAGGACCACCAGGCTGAGGCCCCTCCTTGATGCTTTGCCAGCTCAGCTCCTGATAATGGGCCCTTTCCCACAGATGTGATGACTCTCTTCCCATTCTGCTTTAATTAGATTCCATAAAACCTTCTCCTGCTGTGAGTTCTGGTTCAGTAATTACTCTATCTTTCAGGTTCAAAGAAGCCTGCATCTTTCCTTTCAGTAATTTAACAGAACATTTCACACTGTCAGGGCTAAATGCCTTCCAGATCGCCAGACTCTCCGGACAGCCTAGCACTGCTGTTCACATTCCCGGAAAAGGCTGGTTTTCCTCTAGTATGTCATGGGTTCCAATATCCCATGTGCGACACAGAGATCTCAGAGGTCTGTTCCTAGAGCCAGTGGCACAAGGCCCAGAGAAACTAGCTGCTGAAAACTTCTACTATGTCCTTGGCAGCCCAGGAAGAGGGGCCCTGTGGCTCTCCTTCAACAGCTGGGGATGCTGACTCTTGAGGTGGGAGCTGGTGGGGCTGTGTACACCCTTGGGATGACGTGTACTGGCTTGCTCACACTTTGGTGTGCTTCTAGTTGTCTGCCTGATACCTCTCGAGGCCTCAGGGGGTTCCTCTGCTCTGCTCGTGCCCCTCTGAGCAGCCATCCCATCAGGAAGCTGCACCTTTGAGCTGGAGACTGAACACAGCATCATCTGCTTCAGGCTGCCCAGGGCCCTTTGGCTATGGGGAACAAAGTCAGGCTTTTCCTAGTCTTCCAGGTTCTAAGGATGCTCGCCGCTCCTTGGCCACCTACCACCTTTCCTCTGCCCAGGATGCTGTGATGCCCCTCTCCCTGGCTTCTGTGGGGAGATGTGTTGTTTCTGCAGTTATTACTCCTGCTGGGTCACCCTGCACGCAGCCCTGCCCATGGAGAGACCCTGCCACAGGCAGCTCTGCTCATCATGGGGCAATCCTGCCCACAGGGCAGGCTGTGATCTATTGATTTCTCCCGATGTTTGGAGGAGAGCGAGCCCTTCCTCTCTTCCTCTGTCCTTCCTCTAGAAGCTTCTCTTCATGGTCCCCCAGGCCCTGGCTTACCCATGTTGAACTCCATCTGGACCCTTTTTGCTCTGGAGGACCTGCACACTGTGGGTCCCTCCTGTTGTTTCTCTCATAACACTGTCCAGAGACTTGCAGCATGAATGTTGCTATTGGGGAACACCCTCCATCTCCCCCACCAGGCCACAAGCTCATGGTGTCTGCAGCACCCAGTGGGTGTCAGTGCCTGGCTGGTGCCCAGATATCAGGAGGCTCTGAATTGGTGGGGGGAGGTGGGGAATAGAACCTCAGTGTCCTCTGCCTGCTCAGAAGGGGAGCCATGTACCACATGGTGGGGAAGGATGGGGTGTCAGTGAGCCCACTCCATTTTTAGGCTTCCGTTGCCCCAACACTGGCAACAGCTCCCCGTGAGTCCCCAGCACACGGTTTTTGGTAGCCGCTCCAAGAGTATCTGGAAAACAGAAGAGAGAAACATGGTGGAGACCAGCCACAGTGAGAAACAGAAATATGGAGGTTGCTGGGAGCACTGACTCTCAGCAACCCCATGCCCTGAGCCTCAGGCCCAGGTGGAGATGACAGTTTCACATTTCAGAACAAGTCTTGGTTAGCCAAACCTGAGATCACTGCAGGGTTCAGAACAGCAGAGGAGGGCAGCACTCCCACCTCACCCAGCATCCCTCTGGACCCATCTACTCATTCCACCTGTGGACCCCAAGAGAACAGGCAGAATTTCTGTCTTATTGTGGGGAGTGGGAAGAGCCAAGGGACTGTCAGAACACCATAGAATGCTCTCTGAGGCTGGGCACCCACTCTGCCATTATCCATAGCTGTGGTAATTGGCTGTCAATCTAGGGTTTTCCTTCTTGCCCTCATTTCCAGAGTGGAAGCAGGCACCTTGGCTAGGATGTCTTTAGTGTTTGCCACTGATGCCTGGAACCAACACAGTAACAGGCAACATCAATACCCTGGAAGATTCCAGAGCATACTAGTCATATCCTGCTCTGTTTGCACTAACTCCCCTGTTGCCAGTGTTGGAGAGGACAGAAGATACATGTCTCCCAGAGCCACTGTGTGATGATGGGACCTGGGAGCACAGGGGAGAAGTCCCGAGTTCATCTTGGAGTAGGACATTGAACAGGGGTTCCTGGAGGAGTCTCTCATGCTTGCACCCCAGAGTTTCTGCACTGTTGTTGATGCCAAGGACATTCTCTGCCTGGCATGTGAATGGCTTCAGTCTGCACCTCTCTGGAGCATTTAAAAAAAATCTCCATCAGGTATTCCTGACCACTGTTCTTGCTTTTGTATCTACCTGAGATCCAGACAGCCAAGGACCCCCTTCTGTTCCTACAACTGGAATGTGAACTTTTTGTAGACAGGAATTTGATTACTTTCTTCATGCCCAGAATAGACTCTGATCCTGAACCCATGGCAGGAGCTGCTCTGGGGGTCTGGATGAGAACAGTCTCCATGGGCTCATATGTTTGAACACTTGGTCTCCACTTAGTGGAACTGTTTGGGAAGGATTAGAAGGTGTGCTTTGTTGGAAGAGGTGTGTCACTGGGGGAGGGATTTGAGGTTTTAAAAGACTTTTACTATTCCCAGGGTGTCTCTGCCTCCTGCTTTCAGATCCAGATGTGGGCTCCTAGCTGTTCCCACCACCATGCTTTTGCTCTACCATCATGGACTCCCATAAGCCCAATTAAATTCTTTCTTTTTGTGGATCAGAACATGAGCTCTTTGCTGCTGCACCAGTATGTGCCTGCTCGCAGCTCTGCCCCCTGCCATGATGGTGGTGGGCTCCTATGCCTCTGCAGCTGTAAACCCCAAACAAACCCTTCTTTCTGTAAGTTGCCTTGGTTACAGTGTTTTATCACAGGAATAGAAACAATCTAAGACACTCAGGGAGCATATGCTGTGTGACACTATTTCTGGGGAGACTGGAACAGATGTCTGCTCACCCCAAATAGGGAACCAACAACAGACAAAAGTAGGGACACCACCGAAGTGCATCTTGGTGAACCAATGACTCTTATTGATGTTGCTTACAGGAATATGAGCTAGGGGTGACTATGGGAGCAGAAACAACTCAAACACAGTCGTGTCACCAAAAGCCCACCTCAGTATGGTGACAGTTCACAAAGCTGGAAACCTGGAGCTCACTGCACAGTCTTCAGGTAGCTCAACAGGTTGTAGAATGTCCAGGCGCCTCACTTGGTCTGATCTTCTTCCAGGCAGCTCAGCTTGTCTGAGAGTGTCTCCCATAGTATTTACTGTTTATATATACTTGGGAGAGAGAAGAGCCTAGTGTGTCTGGTCAGTTTCAGGAACTTCCTGAAGTTATTTTGAGTTGTTTACTTCCTGTCTTAAGGAGCTTCCCTCCAAGACAGAGGTTTTATTTGAGAGAAGATTCCTGCACAGTAGCATACAGGGCCAGTGCCTGCCCTCCTGGGCTGTAACACAGAGGGCCCTGCACTGGGACATCACACACACACCTTCTGTACTAGCAACTTTCCTTGTTGTTGTGACAAAGTACCAGAGAAAAACAACTTAATAAGGGGTAATTAATATATTTTTAAATTTATGTTTTATTTTATGTGTATGGGTGTTTTTCTGACATGTATGTTTATGCACAATGTGCATGCCTGGTATTTGTAGAGGCAAGAAGAGGGCATTGGATGCCCTAGAACTGTTATAATAGACTATTGTGAGTTGCCATGTGGGTGTCGGGATTGAACCTGGGACCTCTGTAAAAGCAGCCAGTGCTATTAACCACAGAGCCATCTCTCCAGTCCTGGAAATGCTTATTTTGACGCACAGTTTGAGGGTACAGTCCATGATGGTGGGGAAGTCCTGGCAACAGGGTCATGAGACAGTTGCTCACACTGCCCTACAGTTAGGAAGGAGAGAGGGCAAGAGGGGGGAGGGGAGAGGGAGAGGGGGAAGGGAGAGGGGGAAGACAGAGAAGGAAAGGAAGGGGGAGGGCAGAGGGGGAGGGGAGGGCAGAGGGAGAAGGTTAGGGGAGAGGGGGGCAAGGAGAGAGACAGAGACAGAGACAGAGACAGAGACAGAGAAGAATGCTGGTTACTTTTTTATTCACTGGGGACCTGCAGCCCATGACATGGTGCCACCACACTCAGGGTGAGTCCTTCGATCCTTACTGAACCTTTCTGGAAACCCCCTCGGTCTTCTAGGTGATTCTTAATCCTGTTAAATTGACAATGATGAGTCAGCATCAGGCCTTCCTACAGGTGTGAGTCCTGTCTCCACTCAGGAATTTCCTTGGCTCTGGGAGCTCCCACAGTGGGCAATAAAAAATAAAAAACAAAAAACACAGAGGGGTGTTTCAGAACCATCACCAGTGTTAGACAAGGTAAAGGCAGAAACAGAAAGCAGAGGTTTAGAAATCTTCGTGGCAATTTTCTGGGTAGTTTTATTTCAATTGAATCTAATTAAAAAAAATTGGAGAATTGTGGTTTTCATCTCATTTTTCTGGTCATTTACTGTTTCAAGAGAGCGTTAGCTCATGAAGGAGTAGAGATAACGCTGCCCCATAGACAGCCCTGTGCCCGAGGGGATGGTGTGACATGTCTTTGCTGTGTTCACATTAGAGCACTGCAATGCATTGTGGTTAGGAGAAGTCTTTTCTTCTTTCCTGAAACTTAGTAGTTTAATTAATGTTTTCTAATCCTTCACATTTTTATTTTATTTTTGTTACAGAATTTCATGAATGCCAGCCTAGATCAAGCCAGCCTAGGTCCCAGCATGGATGTGGAGGGTCTCAAGGAGTCCCACCTCTATTGGCGGAGGTACTGGTCAGAGGAATTCCAAGTGCCCCCAGCCATACATTCAGGTGTGTGAATGGCACTTTGGAAAAAGGGTCTTCCTAGAGGGACTTGAGATAAGACTTCCTACTTATCCAGACTGGTCTCAATCCAGTGACAAGTGTCCTTGAAAGAGACACAGAGAGGCAGGTGGAGTTGATGGCTGCAAGAGAGAGGCAGAGCCCTGAGGGTGGAGCTGCCTGGAGGAGTAAGTAATGAGTCAAGAGCAGGGACAGCAGCTAGTGTGGCACCCTCTGGGACCCTGGCCTCAGACTCCGGGCCTCTGGGATGTGAAAGCATACATTTTAAAATGATTTATTTGTTTTTAGTTTATGTGCATTGATTGGTATTTGCTTGCATGTATGTCTGTGTGAAGGTGTCGGTTCCCTTGGAACTGGAGTTACAAACAGGTATGAGTTGCCATGTGAGTGCTGGGAATTGAACCTGGGTCCTCTGGAAGAGCAGCCAGTGCTCTTAAGCACTGAGCCATCTCTCCAGCACCACAGCATCTTTTTTTAAAGCAAGGCATTCTTCTGTAAGACTGGGCTGATTTGTCTGAATTGATGCACAGCAGGTCTGAAATTCAAGCATGGGTCCTGATGACACAGTAATCAGACTACAGCTATCCCTTGTGTTCAGACCAGCCTGGCTTTGCCTTAAAAACCCTCCTCACCTCTTTCCCCTCCCACCTGCCCCCAGGAGTGGGGAAGACTCCATAGATTGAAGATCCCCGAAACAAGAGCGGGGGTGGGGTTGAGGGTGTGGGGCAGCTGTGGTGTGGTAGCTGTGGTGGGGGCAGCTGTGGTTTGGGGCAGCTGTGGTGTGGGGCAGCTGTGGTGTGAGGGGCAGCTGTGGGGGGCAGCTGTGGTGTGGGGCAGCTGTGGTGTGGGGCAACTGTGGTGTGGGGGCAGCTGTGGGGGACAGTTGGGGTGTGGGGCAGCTGTGGTGGGGGGCAGCTGTGGTGTGGGGGCAGCTGTGGGGGACAGCTGTGGTGTGGGGCAGCTGTGGTGTGGGGGCAGCTGTGGGGGACAGTTGGGGTGTGGGGCAGCTGTGGGGGACAGTTGGGGTGTGGGGCAGCTGTGGTGGGGGCAGCTGTGGGGGGCAGCTATGGTGGGGGGCAGCTGTGGTGGGGGCAGCTGTGGTGTGGGGCAGCTGTGGTGTGGGGCAGCTGTGGTGGGGGCAGCTGTGGTGTGGGGGCAGCTGTGGTGGGGCAGCTGTGGTGGGGGGCAGCTGTGGTGGGGGACAGCTGTGGGGGACAGCTGTGGGGGCAGCTGTGGTGTGGGGGCAGCTGTGGTGTGGGGCAGCTGTGGTGGGGGCAGCTGTGGTGTGGGGGCAGCTGTGGTGGGGCAGCTGTGGTGGGGGCAGCTGTGGTGTGGTGGCAGCTTTGGTGGGGGCAGCTGTGGTGTGGGGGCAGCTGTGGTGGGGGCAGCTGTGGTGGGGGGCAGCTGTGGTGTTGGGCAGCTGTGGTGGGGGCAGCTGTGGTGGAGGCAGCTGTGGTGGGGGCAGCTGTGGTGTGGGGGCAGCTGTGGTGGGGCAGCTGTGGTGGGGGGCAGCTGTGGTGGGGGGCAGCTGTGGTGGGGGACAGCTGTGGTGTGGGGCAGCTGGGGTAGGGGTAGCTGTAGGGGGGCCCTGTTAAATCTTCTGTCTTTGTGTCTCTGTTCAGGTGGCCTCAGTGTTCCCAAGTCTACAGGTTACGGCCTAGTCCCGGCGATAGTCAGTTCCTCTTGGATACAGCTAAATGTCTCAGAGGAGGATGTCTGGTTAGCTCAAGCTGGCCTGACCCCACATGGAAGGGAATAGAGAGCCTCATTGCCACACTCTCAATGGGACAGGGTACTGGACGGTTTTATGTTACCCCGACACAAGCTATAGTCATCTGAGAGTTAGAATGTCTCCTGAAGACCAGGCTGCAAGCAAGCCTGTAGGACATTTTCTTAATTAGTGATTGGTGGGGGAGGGCCCAGCCCATGGTGGGTGGTGCCATCCCTGGGCTGGTGGTCCTGGGTTCTATAAGAAAGCAGGCTGAGCAAGCCATAGAGAACCGTGGCCTCTGCATCAGCTCCTGCCTTCAGGTTCCTACCCTGATTGAGTTCCTGTCCTGACTTTCTTTAGTGAGGAACAGTACTGTGGAAGTGTAAGCCAAATAAACCCTTTCCTCCCAACTTGCTTTTGGTGGTAGTGTTTCATCAGAGCCATAGAAATCCTAACTAAGACAGCATTTTCAGAATCCTCAGTTAATGCTGAGAATCCACCCCGAAGTGTCTGGCCCACTACTTTGGGTTCACCCAAAGCCATGTCCTATTCCGTTTGAAGTCTTCCAGAACTGGTCCGTCAGTCATACCAGTGGCTCCGCTAACAGGGTTGAAGCCGTGTATGAATTAACCATGATGCTCAGGCTGCAGCTATATGGGGTTGTGTTTTCAGTGGATCTGCTTGGATAGTAACACGGGTCCATGGGAATATGCAGCAGGATATGGGCAATTTCAAAGGCACACCCAGATTGTCCTTGCTCTGTGTGGCTGCTGCTTCCCATCGAATCCCTCCCTCTGGAGTAGAGATATTTACAGTATTTAAGTGGCTGACAGTGTGAGATACAGCCAGCCTCAATAGGTCCTTTTGAGATGAAAGCCAACACCAGTCCATCCCCAAATCTCTATAGACAACTCAGCTGAGTGTCCTCCATTATGCCAGGTGAACGGACTTCTAAATGAAATAATGATTCCACGAAAACTGTGTTCGACAAGTTGCCAGAAATAAATAATAAGCCTTGGTCTGGCAGATGACAAAGACCTCAAACAGGTGTCAGGACATACTAAAGGGAGACAGATGATGTTGGAAGCAGACCGTGGGTCCATGTCCCTCTGTGCTGAGCAAGACACACAGAACCCATCACTCTCTTTCCAGTCCCCATAGACAGAGCATGACAAACAGCCAGGGAGGCAGTGAGCAAACACCACATCCGTCACCCTGATGGCACACACACAGGGTTCTCTGTGACTCAGACCCAAATGAAAACTCTAAATTTGGCAGAAGGAGGGACCCCAAGTTCTGACACATCTTTGGTTCCTAGGTGCAACCTAGAGGTTTCTGGAAGAAAAGTTGAGAACAAGTTCACTGCCTGAGTGAAGGGTTTTGTTTGTTAGTACTGGAGTTTATGGCTGCTTCTTCCCTGCTGTCCTCCTGCTTCTTCCCTGCTGTCCTCCTGTGTGTGTGTGTGTGTGTGTGTGTGTGTGTGTGTGCGTGCGTGCGCGTGCGTGCGTGTGTGTGTGTGTGTGTGTGTGCGTGCGTGCGTGCGTGCGTGCGTGCGTGTGTGTGTGTGTGTGTGTGTGTGTGTGTGTTTCTGTGTGTGTGTGTGTGTTCCTGTCTGAGCCCCTCTTCCCACTTCCATTACCTGGCCTGGTTCCCTTCACTGGCTTTAGGCTTCCTGGTGGTAGAAACATGGTTTGATGGCCAGCTCTGAGATTCAGTAGAACATCAGGTACTTAGTAGGTGTCTAAGAAACAGTTGTTAGGAGCACACATCTGTAGCTCAAGAGCCATTGGCAGTTGATGGCTACTTAGGGGAGGGAGGGTCATCGTTTTTAGGCATGTGGCCCTTGCCTGGTAGGTTGCCCATGCTTCAGTGGATGGTCCCACACCATAAGAAAGCACTCATTAGACTCAGTGGGTTAAAAATAAAAAGAACAGGAAATTGGGAGGGAATATATTAGGTCTGGGAAGAGCTGTCTTTGCACTCACCTAGGAAATTCTCAGGATTCTTAAACATTTTTTAAAAAGAAAATAATTTCCTAACAGGCACTGGCTGACAGTGAAGGTTCTGGAAGGGGCCATGTGGGTGCTCTCCGGGCTCTGAAAGGCCCATTTTATGGGTGTGCTAAACCCAGCTGTGCTGGGCTGGAGAGATGGCTCGGCAGTTAGGAGCATGTGCAACTCTTTCAGAGGACCAAGTTCAACTCCCCACAGCCCCATGGTGGCTCGCAATGATTTGTGGTTCTGGTTCTGGGGGATCTGACTCCCTCTTCTGCTCTTTGTAGGCACCAGACATGTCCATGGTGCACATGCATGCCAACGTGCAGGTAAAACATTCATATACACAAAATAAAACAAATAAATCTAAAAAAAAACCACAACTATGCATTGCTTAATGGTGGAACTCATTTGGAGAGTCAGGCTCTCTGCCATCTGGTTATTTCATTGACATGTGAACATCACAATAAGTTGGCTATGATGACACTGGATATGTCTCTTCTGGAGTCACTGTCATGTATGTAGCTAATTATTAACTAGAAACATCCTTATGTGACCTGTGGCCATGTACAAACCATGGATGCCAGCTCCAAGCTGGTATGCACCCCTGGCCACTAACTTCCCGCTCTTCCCCACCCCAAACTGCCTTTCACCTCTCTGAATTCAAGCACCCTAGGCCTCATATCAGTGGAGGTATGCAGTCTTTGTCCTTCCGTGACTGGCCTGTGGCTTAGAACCGCCTTTTCTCTTTATTATATGTATACATATGTATTTACATTGATGAGTGTGCAGGTGGACATATGTGCGTATGTGTGAATGTGTGAGGAGGCGAGAGGTCAATTTTGGATGTCATCCTCAGGTGCCATCTACCTTGTTTTTTTAGATAGAGTCTCTCATTGGCTTGGAGCACATCTATTCAAGCAGCACAGCTGGATAGAAAGCCAAGGTACTCCCTGTCTCTACCTCCCAGAGGTGGGATGCTGTGGTGTTGCTGGCTCTGCAGCTGGGATCCCACTGTCTCTGATCCCAGGGACAGGGGGTGGATAGACACAGAACAGCACAGGCTCTGGGAGGCTGTAAACAATCTCACTTATTAAACAAAGGACTGAGGTGTTTATGTGTGTGCTTTTTGGCAGGCTCTGCTTCCTGCTGCCATGATGTTTCCTGGTTTGCTCTGGATCTTACATCTCAGCAGTTGTCATCTTGGGGGTCTGGTTTCAGGCTCCTCTGGGTCAGCATGTCAGAGCTCTTTATTTGCTTAAGGTATGGCCCAGTGCTTTTGGCCTTACCTGCCTCAGCTGTGGGATGTCTTTCTGTATGCTGTGAATATGTGTTGTCCTGATTGGTTGATAAACAAAGCTGCATTGGACTATGGCAAGGCAACTTACAGGCAGGTGGGAAATCCAAGCAGATAAATGGAGAGAAGGTCAGAGTCTGGGGAGATGCCAGCCACCACCAAAGGAGCAGCAAGATGCCAGCAGACCAATAATGCCATGGCCACGTGGGAAATAATAGATGAATAGAAATGGGTTAAGTCAGTTAACTCTGCAGCTCTCACACGATTGAGCCTGTATGATAATGAGTATTCAGAGATGGGTAATTCCTGGGGGGCACTCACTAACCTAAGACAGAGCGCCTGTGTGGCCTAGATAGGTGTCTCCATGACGGGTAAGCTGACCCGCTGACATCCCACACAACCTAAGTCAGAAGCTCATTTTTAAGTAAAAGGGGGGACCTGTAGGTCCCTGGCCCCCATTTTGGGTAACTGTTGCATTGCTTGCTGACCTTGACCTTGATATCTTCCCTATGCGAATTCCCTGCGAGATTCTACCCTCCTGAATGCGTAAGGGAAGCTCCTTGTCTGTGTATCCAGCATAATTGGACTGGATACACAGTGGGGCTGGGGATTTAGCTCAATGGTAGAGCACTTGCCTAGCAAGTGCAAGGCCTGGGGTTCGAGCCTCAGCTCCACAAAAAAAAAAAAAAAAAAAACAACCCAACCAACCAAACAACAACAACAACAACAACAAAAACAACCATCAGAAGCAAACTTCTTACCTCTGGGGTTCTCCCATTGTGCTGTAAGCCTGTATTTAAGACCTCCTCCCTTCTTCAATAGATGGCATTCAAAAGAAGAAGAAGAAGAAGAAGAAGAAGAAGAAGAAGAAGAAGAAGAAGAAGAAGAAGAAGAAGAAGAAGAAGAAGAAGAAGAAGAAGAAGAGGGGGTCAAGATCACGATGGGGAAACCCACAGAGACAGCTGACCAGTGCTAGTTGGAGCTCACTGACTCTGGACTGACAGCTAGGGAACCTGCATGGGACTGAACTGCTGCGGGCCACAGGAATATAGCATAAGAACTCAGCTGGTTATGGCAAAGTCACTACCTGGAGGGATCAGGGAATTCCTCCAGAGGAAGCCAAATCCCAAGGAGTTTTTGGTGTTACTTGGCTTGTTATATATCAGCTGTATTCTGTTATGAAAATCATGTGTGCCTTCATAGTTTTCAAGGACTAACAGTGATAGCAGCCCATACACAAGTCTCCTGACTTAAGGTAAATTCCACAAGGGGACACCGCCTAGGTCAGGTGGACATTAAGTAATAGGCTTTATACATTTTAGCTCAGTCCCCCTCCCCACCCTCCTTTATATACCGGGACTTCCAGGGCACAGGATGGAGAAGAGAAAAGAGAATGGAAGAACTAGATGGGTAAGAACTTGAGAGGAACAAACTGAGATGGGGAAGAACTAGATTGAAGGGTGAGAAGAGAGTACTAGAGGAACGAGATGGGCGATGAGGAAGAGCCAGACGGGGAAGTCCTAGCTGGGTAAGAACAAGCTGAAAAGGCCCTAGGTGAGGCAGAATCAAGAGGAGAGAATTAAGATAGAACTTAGAGGAAGCAGTAGATAAGTATAGAGAGAAATCAGGCAAGAAAGGAGCTAGGCCAGAGAACGGAACTGAAGCTGTGTATATAGGATGTTATGTCAGAGGAATTAAAACAAGTGGACTATGGAACTTGGTGTGCTGAGATTCTATTTCCTGAAAATAGTCCTCACCGTTAGTAGTTCTCTCTCCTGAGCCCCTGGGATGTATAATAATGAGGCTGGTTCCTTTAATATTATACAAGACCGAACTAGGCCCGCTGAATGTGGGTGACAGTTGTGTGGCTTGATCTGTTTGTGGGGTCCCTGGCAGCAGGACCAGGACTTATCCCAGGTGCATGAACTGGCTTTTTGGAGCCCATTCTTGTGGCGGGATACCTTGCTCAGCCTTGATAACACAATGGAGAGGGGCTAGGCTCTCCTTCAACTTGGTATGCCAGACTTTGTTGACTACCATGGGAGGCCTTACCCACTCTGAGGAGTGGATGGGGGTGGAGTGGGAGGGAGGTGAGGAGGCGGGAGAAGGGGAGGGAGGGGGAACTGGGGTTGGTATGTAAAATGAAAAGAATTTAATAAATAAATATATTAAAAAATGTTTAAAAAAAAGAAATGGGTTAAGTTATAAGAGCTAGCTAGCAAGAAGCCTGCCACAGGTCATACAGTTGGTAATTATATAAGCCTCTGAATGATTATTTCATAAACAGCTGTGGGGCTGAGGGACCAGGCAAGACTGGAGAATCACTGACTGCAGGACTGGTGGGACTAGAGAAAATTCTGGCTAGAGTGGGAATATATACATGGGCCACCACATCTGGCCTTTGTAAAGATCTGGGACTTCATGTTTGACAGCAAGCACTCACTCACGGAGCCGTTTCCCACTCACCCCTTTCCCTTCTCTTCTGAGTGTGTGAATGGCTGAGAAGCGGCACAGGAGTGATCTGATTGGAGGCCACTTAGGCTCTGGTCCTGGCCCTTCCCTCATCCTCAGCAGCCAGGTGTGGTGCTTTCTCCTTCCTTGGCACTCGCTTCCACTAGGAACTGGATCAGGGAGACCCCATGATGGCGACTCAGAAGATGCAGAAGAGGGCTCCCTTACTATGAGGCGGACCTGGGGTTCCTGGTCATGCGTCTGGAGAGGAGGCAGTGGAGAATGGAGGACAGGGAGTTGGGGACCCGCCCCAGCACTTCTATCCACAGAGTGACTTTTTTTACTGCCTCCTTTGGTGTTTGTCTTCAGCCATTTCTTGTTGTCCAACCCTGGGGTCCCTTCTACCTCTCAAAAGTGTCCCTGGGTCTGGCTGTCTTTTGTCAGTGGCCAGATAGCGGCAACTCCTAGTGACAGGGTGTTTGGGCTAAGTTAAAACCAGTGACCTGCAAATGAAGGCCCCTAAATCCCATTAGCCGCTCCACAGCCATCATGCCCTCAATCTCTTCTCCCTCTTTCAGTTTGGGGACTGTCAGCGGCTGTTAGAGACGCTTGGTTGTGGACCTGTCACTTGCCTGGAAACCTGGCTCCATTTTCAGCAGCTGGGATTAATCTTTTATCATTTGTGAATTTTTTTAAAGTAATTGCCCATTTCCCCCCCATTCTTCTTGTCTGTGTTGTGAATGTTCTTATTTAAAGTGAAGCTGGGAGCTATTGTTAGCCCTGGGTTGGATCAAGGGAGCATACAAACGTGTCAAAATGCACCGTGACAAATCTGGGTTATTTTTCTGCAAAGATAGTTTGCAGGCCTGGATTTAAAGCCAACCAGAGCTTCAAAGTGTATAATGTTCAAAGCATTTTCATGGTCTTTGATAAGCAGCTATGCACCCATCCCATTTGATGGGTGGCCTTGGGTGGGTGATGGAGGCACCCGTGTAAATGGACCTCTGTGGCGAGTGCTACCCTGGAGAGAGAAAAAAAATCAGCCAATCTCAGTGATCCACAGCCCATGTGACTAGGCAAACATCTTCCTCTCTGATCTCAGCTCCACCTGTGAGCTGGGAAGTCTAAGCTTCACAAATCTGATATTAGTGAGAATCCTGCCAGCCACAGTTTCTTTGGAGTGGGGGAAAATGTCTGTGTGATGGCTAATCTTCTCAATTCAATGGGATTTAGGATTGCCATGGAAACAATAAGCCTCTGGGTGTGTCTACAGGGGTGTTTGCAAAGAGGTTGAACTGAGCAGAGAAGACATTATCTTGTGGGTTGGGTCCTGACTGCATAAAAAAGGGAGAAAGTGAGCTGCGGTCCAGCGTTCATCTCTCTCTGCTTCCTGACTGTGGATGCCGTGTGAGCAGCTGCCTCACGCTCCCGAAGTCATGCCTTCCCCTCTGTGCCCCAGACTGTGAGCCAGATAAGCAGGTCCTCCCTTAAGGTGCCTTGTCCAGCAAGAGAAAAGCAGCTAACACAGCCTTGCTTCTTGGTGAGGTATGGGGTGAGGCTCTGTGGCCCCCATTTCCCCATCTAGACCTTCATTTCAAGCCCACTTATTAATTCCAGGAAACTTGGGCTTCTTGCATAGACTTGGCCATGGAAAGAATTTAGGGACAGAACCATGTATCCCAGACATGGTTCTAAGGAGGCACTGGGTCATCTGTGCGCATCCTCCATGTTCAGGGGCCTCAGGCTTGGTGCTGTCTCCTAGAGGAGTTTAAAAATAAAAGCCATTGTGTGTTTAAAAGAATTTAAAATAATTTCTTCACATTAAAAAATCCAAATATATATTGTTTTCAAGAAAAAGGGAGGCGTGGCTGTACTCTGCCTATGTGCCCCCAGGGTTTCTGCTGCCCGGATCTGAGAAGCCCTTCAAGGCAGACACATGCTTCTACCTGCTATGGTTGCTGCCATTCCTCAGAGCCTCCCAGAGTTAGCTTTCTTTGTGCTTTATGACTCAAGTCTAGTGTCTGTGATGATAGGCCAGCTCTGTGGACACCTGATTTTCCAGCTCCAGGTGGAAGAATGTGCTGAGGATCAAGTTTTCCTATTGGCCTAGAGTCTGTTTCCCCTCATAGCCAGCTTACAGATGGTAGACAAGCCACTTCTGGTGGTTTGAGCCAAAATGACCCCCAAAGGCTCACATACTTGAATGCTTGGCCCCCAGATTGTAGAATTGTTGGGGAAGGATTAGGTGTTGTGGGAGGAGGTGTGACATTGGGGGCAGGCTTTGAGGTTTCAAAAGCCCATGCCATTCCCAGTTATCTTTCTCTCGGCCTTGTGCTTGTGGGTCACATGCAAACTCCAAGACATTGCTATGGCACCATGCCTGTCTGCCTGACGCCATGCTCCCTTGCCATGATGGTCATAGATGTTAACCCTCTGGAACATGATACCCCAATTAAATGCTTCCTTTTATGAATTGCCTTGGCCATGATATTTTGTTATAGAAAAATAACTAAGATACCTCTTAACCTTTGAGATCCCAGTTCTTCATATGTGCAGTGGGCTTCAATGCCATGCCTCTCAGAGGCTGTTGGCAGCATGAAGCAAGATCATACAGTATGTCACCTCCTGGCAATCATCATAGGCAGGGCCCAAGCTTCCCTTACAGTCTTTGATCCTGAAATCAGGGGATGCCAGCTGCTCTCATAATGCAGCACAGCATCTGAACACACTCCATACACTTGCCCCCTGTTTTGTAACTCAGACAACTTACAAAAGCTAATGAAATGTAAACAACAGTTACAGCAGGTAAATAGCAGTTATACTGCACTGTCTGGGGAATAACGACAAGGAAATAAAAAGGTCTTATGAGTATTCAGTACAGACCTAGTTTCAGCTTTTGCTCATTTTCTAGATTATATTGTAAACTGTATATATTTGCAGTGTATAGTGTGATAATTTATATGCATATAATGTATAAATGTTCAGTTCAGAGCGTTTCCTGTTGCCATCTGCTTAAACGCCATCATCACCACCACCACCACCACCACCACCACCACCACCACCATTATCACCTTCATCACCAAAGTCATCACTACCCTCATCATCATCAACACTGTCACCATCATCACTACCATCATCACCATCATTGATCACCACCACCATCATCATCTATCATCACTACCATCATCACCATCATTGATCACCACCACCATCATCATCTATCATCACTATCATCATCACCATCATCACCATCATCATCACCATCCATCATCACTATCATCATCAACACCATCATCATCATCATTTTGCAGCACTAGGGATGGAGCCCAGAGCGTTGAACCTGCCACCCCAGCCCTTGATCTATATCTTCACCTCTTTTTTTTTTTTTCTTTCACTTTTTGCAATTTTGAGGCAAGGTTTCACAAGTTGTCCAAGCTGGGCTTGAACTCTCTCTGCCTCCCAGGCTGGCCTTGAAGTCATGGTGACCTAGCTTATCCTTTTCAGTGGCTGGGATGATAGGCCTGTGTTGGCAGGTCTGGCAAGAATTTTTTTTTAATTTCCTGTGGTAACTGTGAACATTTAGAGGGTGCAGTGTGGTGTTTTAACACAGTGCATATGGTGCACTGGCCAGACCAGGATAACGTGCGTCTACCTCCCGAGTGTTGGGATTTTGGGTGTACACATTCACATTCAGCTTGTGGGGTACTGGGGAATGAAGCCAGGACTTCACACATGGTCAGCCTTCTACCAACAGAATGCTCCTAACCCTTGCTGTTCCTCATGTGTGAAGCTGTTCAGCTCCTCACTTACAGCTCTTCATCACATGCATGACAGGCTATTGTGAAGCGCTCAGCCCATGGTGAAGGGCGAGAGAACCTATGCCTCCTCTCTGACTGTGTTGCTACTTATTCAACCTCCCAGTATAAGTTAGCTGAATATGTATAGGCAGGAGCCATGGATGTAGTAGATGTAATTAAGGTGGAGAGTTTCACCTCTTGCCTGTCATGTGGTACACTATTGCTATATATTATGATTATAATGACATCATATAAGTGACAATATTATAACATGTAACACCCATAGCAAGTGATGCTATATAATGTACATCCTGAGGAAGGCACTGTTCGGAGTCCTCCTCCGACCTTACCAATTCCCACACAACAGCCCCTCCAGAGATGTAGGTCCCATCATTAGCAACCTTAACCCATTTTACAGGTCAAGAAACCAAGGCCCACAAGAAGTTAAGGTGCTTGACTGCCTCCTAATATAAAATAGCCCAGGTACAATCTGAGCACAGGCAGTATGGCAGCTCCTCTGAGCTCTTCCTGGTCACTCTGTTCTGCCTCTTCTGCAGGGCCCAGATTCCTGCAAGGTCAGACAGCCTGAAGCTGGTATTTCCTGTGGGTCTGAGGCTCCATGATTCCCAGGGTGAGCTGTACCCTGTTTTCCTGCAGTTCTAGTGGCTGTTGTTTTCTGGGATAACCAGAATAAACTGGAAATTAAGGGGTATAAATGCTGGGTGGTTGGGAAATGCCAAGTGGCCACGGAGTCCTAGAACAATTTGAGTCTTTTGAAGTCCACGCTCTCAGTCCCCATGGCTCTCTCACAGGGCCAGCTAGCCTCTGTCCCAGCTGGTCTCCAGCCTTCCACAGCCTCTCTGCAATGGGAAGCATCAGGCCATTGTTCTTGTCTGCAGAGCATCCGCACAGAGGTCCGTGAGCCGGGCTCCTGTGATGTCAAGCTCAAGTTTGCAGCTTCTCATCAGAGCCTGTCTTACCAGGAACAAAGCTCTGGTGGAGCGCTCCTGAGCTGGATTAATCCTGGTAAAAAATTCACAGATCTGAGGCCAGGCACACTTTTTGAAACCTGAGGGTGCGTACTGCATCTCTTTAAAAGCTCCTGTCCTCCAGAGCTAAGGATGGGTGAGGAGAGGTGGGCAGATGACAGACTCTCCAAGCAACTCTACTGATCAGGTCCCTGCTCACTGCCAGAGAACTTCCTGTGACTGATGTACAGAAAAGGGACTGCACATGAAAGACAGAGGCTGCCCAGCTTCCCAGCCTTGGCCCCTTCCTCACTAGTCTTCCCAGAGGAGCTTGCCATGGTCCTGTCATCCTGGCGCACACCAGGGCCAGCCATAGAAGGGTCTGACTGGGATGGTGAGTCCTAGGGGGCAGCATAGGTCAGGAATTAGAGGATCAGTGGGACCAGAACCCTCTCTGGTCCTTTGAGAAGATCTTGAGAAGTGGTCTTAGCCTTGGTTCTCTTGCTTTTGCTTGGGGGTGATTATCATGCATGTCTTGGGAAGTAATGAGGTTTGTGGGGTTGGATGTTCCCCAGTAAAAGATGTGGAGGCTTCAGGTGAGCAGGAAGGTCCATGGGATTCCCTTTGCCTCACGGGAGTGGGCAGTAGTAGGAGGCTCCAGGCAGGACTGGCTTAACTTGTGCGAACCGTTCTTGAGCTCTTTCTTGGAAGACGTGTGGAATTCTGACTCAGTTTTCAGTGGACGCATGAGCCTCATGTGAGCCAAGAGCTTGTTTCTGAATCCAGAGGAAACACCACGGCATCTCACACTCAGGCTCTTTCTGCTCTTCAAGAGCTCCCTGGCACTCTACCACCTGGAATACCAGCTGCTCTCTGCTGCTTGGCTGAGAGCTGCCTCTCCCCCTCTCCCAGCCCATGAGATGCCTTATGGTTGCCCTGGAGTGGAAAGCAAGCCAGAGTGAGGATCCGGGGGTCAGAGGACTTGGGAGGAGTTCCAGCCAGCTGTGACGTAGGAAAAGGTCCACTCTGTAAGGCCAGGGTCACCTCCTACATTAGAGAACTTCAGTGTGAGTGTGGGTAGTGAATGTTGATGGTCCAGCACACAGAACCAGCTCCATGGATGTCAGGCTACCGTCACACCTGCAGTGGTTTGGTCTTCTCAAGTGAAGGTATGCTGGATAGTTGTATGTTAACTTGACATAAGCTAGAGTTATCTGAAAGGAGGGAACCAGAGAAAATGCCTGCATAAGATATGCTATAGGGCATTTTCTTAATCAATGTGGAAGGACCCAGCCCATTGTGGGTGGTGTCATTCCTGGGCTGATGGTCTAGGGTTCTTTCTATAAGAAAGCAGGCTGAGCAAGCCAAGGGAAGCAAGCCAATAAGCTCCACTCTTCCATGGCCTCTGCATCAGCTCCTGCCTCCAGGTTCCTGACCTGTGAGTCCCTGTCCTGACTTCCTTTGATGATGAACAGTGAGTTGGAAGCATAAGCTGAATAAACCCTTTTCCTCACCAACCTGCTTTTGGCCAATCTTTTGGCAATAGAATCCCCAACTAAGACAGAAGGCTTTGTTCCCAGCATGATGTCATCAAGGGGTGGAGACTTTAAAAGGTGTGGCTTAGTAGTGTGTCATTAAGTCATGGTGGTGGTTAATGCCTTTCTCAGAGTAGGCTGGTGCCTTTTCCTACTGCTGAGACCAGTGCCTAACAGAAAGCAATGTCAGGAAGGAGGGGCTGACTTTGGAACACAGTTTGAAGGTGCAGTCCATCATAACCGGGAAGGCATGACTCTTGAATAATATTAGAGGAACCAGCCTCATTATTATACATCCCAGGGGCTCAGGAGAGAGAACTACTAACGGTGAGGACTATTTTCAGGAAATAGAATCTCAGCACACCAAGTTCCATAGTCCACTTGTTTTAATTCCTCTGACATAACATCCTATATACACAGCTTCAGTTCCGTTCTCTGGCCTAGCTCCTTTCTTGCCTGATTTCTCTCTATACTTATCTACTGCTCCCTCTAAGTTCTATCTTAATTCTCTCCTCTTGATTCTGCCTCACCTAGGGCCTTTTCAGCTTGTTCTTACCCAGCTAGGACTTCCCCGTCTGGCTCTTCCTCATCGCCCATCTCGTTCCTCTAGTACTCTCTTCTCACCCTTCAATCTAGTTCTTCCCCACCTCAGTTTGTTCCTCTCAAGTTCTTACCTATCTAGTTCTTCCATTCTCTTTTCTCTTCTCCATCCTGTGCCCTGGAAGTCCCAGTATATAAAGTGGGGTGGGGAGGGGGACCGAGCGAAAATGTATAAAGCTATTACTTAATGTCCACCTGACCTAGGCGGTGTCCCCTTGTGGAATTTACCTTAAGTCAGGAGACTTGTGTATGGGCTGCTATCACTGTTAGTCCTTGAAAGCTGGGCGCCCACCTGGGTGGTGCTTCTTTTAGTCCTTGAAAGTGGCTAAGGGAGATATCTGATTCCAGAGAAAGCCTGAGGCTGTTCTCCGAATTCCTGGAATGTGTATGTCCAGAGAGTGATCAGTCCACACTGTTAGCCCTTCTTAGGGAAAAGTCAATTGGGAAAACTATGAAGGCACATATGATTTTCCTAACAGAATATAGCTGATATATAACAAGCCAAGTAACACCAAAAACTCCTTGGGATTTGGCTTCCTCTGGAGGAATTCCCTGATCCCTCCAGGTAGTGACTTTGCCATAACCAACTGAGTTCCTATGATATATTCCTGCAGCCCGCAGCAGATGACGGCAACACAAAGCCACCAGTCACACCTCATCTGCAGTCAGAAAGCAGAGAGAGAGATGGGTGCTGGTGCTCATCTTGTTTTGCTCAGTTCAGGACCCCAGACCGTTGGATGGTGCCACCTACATTCAGGGTGAAGCTTTCCCTCTGCAGGTAAACAAGAGGATGTGGGTGTGTGCAGAGGAAGCGGGGTGGGGGTGGGCAGAGAAGGCTTAGGTTCATGGAGGGTTGGTAGCTGGGGGACCTGGTGGGAACTGCTGATAGCAGTTATTTCAGCAGCTGAAAGAAGGAGACAGGGTGAGGCTGACACAGAGTCTGTCCTGTGCAGTCCTGCTGTCCTGGCTGCGGCAAGGATATGTTTTGGATGGTAGAAATTCCCCAGGGGCAGAGAATTGGAACCAAAGGACCCTGGTTAGGTGCCTGTTTCTTCTGCTAACTGTCTCTGAGCCTTGTCTCTTCACAGAACTTGAGTGACAGCAGAGCCTTCAGGATGGAGGCTGAGAGACACCTACATCCTAGCCTGGGACAAGGCTCAGCACAGAGTCAGGATTTCTGGGGGTTGGGGGAGCCTGACACTCAGGGTCTGCAGCACTTTGGAGTAAGACAGTCCTAGAGGGGTAGCCCTACTGTTTGTAGCTGGCCATCAGCTTCCCCTGCTTCCCAGGGACACCCTCATTAACCCTCCTTCCAAGTTCTGGTTCTCCAGCTGTTTTAGCCCCAGAACTCTGGGAGTGCCTGCAAGAGGCAGGTGTTTTCCAGCCTACTGATGCTATTGATTTACGCCTTAGCAAGCCTCTCCTTTACCACGATTAATATTTGATTCGTACTGAATTTGTCCCACTTCCCACATCTTTCTAGCTCATTAAATCTCCTGAAGGGAGCCTCCAACTTTCTCCTTTGAAACTCACCCTCCAGTGGCTGCGGCTACCTTCTGCCAGGGTTTCCTGATACATTTATTTGCCCTTTGAAAAACAAAACCACATTTGGTTGGACCCCATCTCAGGCATCTGTCGGGGTGAGGGGGGCAGGAGGCCAGGATTGCTAAAACTGCACCTGCCAGGCCAGCAGTCTTTTCTTTTGAGGCTGGTAGGTGCCTCGCTGAGTCCATAGCTAGGTCTCTTATACATGGTTCTGGACAGAAGTGTGGTTGGAAACATGGGCCTTTCCCACAAAATCAATACTGATGATAGATTCACACTGTGCAGCGAGTGTGGGCCAGGCCCTTCACCAAATGTGTTATTTTAGTCTTTGTATCGGCTCCCACAATGTTCTTGCTTGGTGGAGAAGTCTCTTTATCAATGTGAGGAACTGAAGCTGAGCATCATGGCTGGATAATTTAGCCGTCTGGAGTCAGAGCTGTGGGTGAATTGCAGGGATGCCTCACATTTGCCTGTTATGTGGACAGCCCCTATCACAGGGACAGGTTGTCAGTAGGTGTCCCAGGGGCCAGCTGGAGAAACCCTGCTGGGGAGGACAACCCAAGTCAAGGCCTTCTTCCATTGGCTCTGGGATGTTACTTACTGAAATCTGGATTAGCTTTGTGCACATGAAGATGGTGGATTTTACTATGTAGAGAGTGTGAAAGGGACAGGACTGGAGTGTGTAGAATTTCACAGAACATACCTTCTAGAACCTTTGCTAAGGTATATGGGGCTGTAATTTAGTCACGAGGCCCATCTGTCATGGAGTCCTTTTGATGGAACTTCCAGAGCAGGGAACTCTATGGGACAGATGGATCAATAGTTGTCTGGGACTGAGGGCTATGCTGGGTGGGAGGTGGGGCGTGACACCGGGCTGCTGCTGTCACCAAGCTGTTGCTGCTCCACAGCTGCTGTTGTCCCTTAGCTGGTAGGGAGGACAGGACGGATACCAAGCCTGGCTACAGAGCACCTGTGCTCTGAGCCTCTTGCCTCCTGCTCATCCTTGCTCTGTGTCCTGGCATTGGATCACAAAGCTTTCCACACTTAGTGTTCCTTTCAGGCCATTAAATGATGGCTGCTTTCCTGCTTTCTTTCTTTATTTCCCTCTTTGTTTCTTTCTTTCTTTTTCTTTTTTTTTGGCCTTTTCTTTTTCTTTTGTATTTGTTTGTTATTTATTATATTTGTGTTTTAATTTTACACATCAGCCATGGGTTCCCCTGTCCTCCCACTTCCCGCCCCCACCTCTACCTTCCCCCAGCCCCTCCCCTCCATTCCAATCTTCTCCAGGGCCAAGACTCCCCTGGGGATTCATTTAAACCTGGTGGATTCAGTACAGGCAGGTCCAGTCCCCTCCTTCCAGACTGAGCAAAGTGGCCCTGTGTAAGCCCAAGGTTCCAAACAGCCAGCTCATACACTAAGGACAGGTCCTGGTCCCACAGCCTGGATGCCTCCCAAACAGTTCAAGCTATTCAGTTGTCTCACTTATCCAGAGGGCCTGATCCAGTTGGGGGCTCCACAGCCCTTGGTTCATAATTCATGTGTTTCCATTCATTTGTCTATTTGTCCCTGTGCTTTTCCAATCTTGGACTCAACAATTCATGCTCTTACAGTCCCTCCTCTTTCTCAACAATTGGACTCCTGGAGCTCCACCTGGGGCCTGGCTGAGGATCTCTGTATCCACTTCCATAAGTTATTGGATGAGAGTTCCCGCACGACTGTTAGGGTGTTTGGCCATCTGATCACCAGACTAGGTCAGATCAGGCTTTCTCTCGACCATTGCCAGTAGTCTATAGAGGATGTATCATTGTGGATTTCTGGGGACCTCTCGAGCACTCTGCCTATTCCTGTTCTCATGTGGTCATCACTTACCATGGTCTGTTATTCTTTGTTCTCCCTTTCTGTTCTTGATCCAGCTGGGATCTCCTGCTCCCCTAAGCTTTCTTTCCCTCAAATTTTTTATGTGCACACTTACAATAAAGAGCAAGAATCTAGGAAAGGGATATTCACAAGCGTCACCCTCTAACAGACAGATGAAAGAGAGCCGAGGAGAACTGCCCTGGAGTTTCAGGTCATCAACGTCAGGTTTTGCCAGGGTGGAAGGAAGTTTGGTGGAATGGGTGTAGGGTAGAGCGATGGTCACTAGCTCTCCTTCCCACTGGCTTGGGGCCTGTCCTCACCTATCCTTGCACACTGATAAAAGTGTGTGAGATAGGGTGGGATGGGTGATAGGAAATCACAACACATCCACACGGTTGGGCTTGCCCAGCAGACTGCCTAATTATTTCCGGTTCAAAATAGCCATTTCCAGGTCAGAACATTTCGAGTGGCTAGGACTCCACGGGCTTTACATGGTTGCGTAAAAAGCACGTGCGCGGCCATGTAATCTACATGCATGTGTGGAGTAGCCACATGCGGTCCTGTACGCATGTGCGGCCCACTCTTTTAAAAAAGCCGGCGCCATTTTGCACAGGTCTCTCTTCTCTCCTCTCCTCTCTCCTCTCCTCTCCTCTCCTCTTCTCTCTCCCTTGTCTCCTCACCCATGTGTGCTTCACACAGGCCTGTCACCTCTATCCTCTATCCTCTTTAGTAAAAACTCTTCTGTGGATTTGTCGTGTTTGGGACGTGTTCCTCGCAGGGTATGAGCGCCGATAAATAACTAACAATGGGGCCTCTGAACCAGGAGTTTTCCCCGACACCTGAACCATTCTCCAGCTTGGTGGACACAGGCTGACCTGAAGTCTGTCTTTGTGTTGTGATGAGGCCTGAGCCTTCCAGAGGAGCCCACAAGGAGTGCAGGCTAGCTTGGCACTGAGCACCCCTCTGACCCAGTCAGTACTCTGACTCTGCTTAGTCTTGTCTGAGTCAGGAGGTGGGATTGTGCCAGCCAGTTATGTGTGTGTGACACACCTGTGCCCCTTGTTTTCCCAGGATGGATGACAAGGAGAGATTCGTCAGTCAGAGAGATGGATGGTTGTGCTGATTCAGAAGGGAGTGGCCTCTTTGGTGAGGTGATAAGAGGCATGATCTTGAGCACCAACAACCACAGTGACCTTCACCAACCCTGAATGGGTAGGGGGACACTGAGATGACCTGTAAGAGACTAGGAAGCTCAGGCTTCATGGGGTCACAAAAGCCACACAGCTGCTACCTGTCTATTATTGCCTAGTGCCACATGGCTGATAGGGACCCCATAACAAGGCACCTGGGATCCATGTGATGATGCATGAACTGGGCTAGCTCTTCATAGGCCTTCTGTAGTGGAGTTATGATAACAATCATGGTATGAGAGGTCAAGTGGGGAAGCCAGAGGTCTCTCTGTTGCTCCTCTACACTGGGTATCCTGTGTGCTCTCCCAAAAGATCACAGAGGAAACCCTGCCCTCCATCCCCACATGGGAGCATCAAGACATCCCTTCTCTCCTCTCCGGGGTGCAGTGGAGTGGGTCTAACCCTGAGTCTGGAATTCTACCATTGCCAAGCCATAACAAAGCCAGCCCTGCTGGGCTGCCAGTCAGTGGAGGGCACTGCAGGGCCAGAAACTTCCACAGAGGAAGGCGGAGTCCCTGAAGGTGTGGGGGTCAGTTACACAGAAACATCCATCTCAGGAATGGTGGAGCAGGGTGAGAAAAAGATCCTCCAACAGGAGACTTAAGGAGTGTCCAGAGCCCCTGCAAAACAGGACAGGGTCCTGGCTTCAGCTAAAAGCAAATTACACTTTATACAAAAACCAGAGACAAGTCCCAAACTGAGTGAAAAATTTACAACCAATGACTACTACCCGAGATGACAAAGATTTCAGGATTGGATGATAAAGGCTTTAAACAGCCATGATAAAGGTGCTCCTTGAGAAGCCACATATGTGCTAGACACATGTGAAAATAAAACCCTGTTCTTTATGGAAGATGAGGGAGAACTCAGGAGAAAACTGTCAAGGACCAAGATGTCAGGAACCAAACATGAACCATGGAAAGTACTAGCTAAGCCAGAGAACAAGTCATAAGCCCACCGCCCTTCCCCAGAGCAGTAACACCTGTTTACTAACCGGAGGCTCCCAAAGATAAGAACATTCCACAGTCAGGTGCCATGACAACCGAATGTAAAGAGCATTCCATGGTCAGGTAGCCTAGCAACAGAACAAATGCCCCCTGACCAGTGACCTTTGCCAACATCTTGCAGTTGCATGACCTGCATGTCTTCCACATCTTGCACCCCTTCCATGTCCCTTCCCCTTCTCCTTCCCTCCTTCCTGCCCCTCCCCTCCTATGCTATATAAGCCATGTGGAGGAAAATAAAATCTGCAGCTTGATCAGAATCCTGTCTTGCCGTTGTCTTTCGTGTCCCCTGTTTCTTTCATTTGCTCCACAGGTGGGTTGCCCCCGTCGAAACCCCGCTGGCCGGGGCAGAGAACCATGACTGATGAATGTGTGGTGGAAGGAAAACCTCATGGCTGCTTGTTGGAACATTAAGAAGGGAAAACAACACAGTGAGCTGAGACAGGGGGATCTGGACAACCTCTTCCTCCAGCTCCTCCTCTTCTTCCTCCTCATCTTTCTTCTCACCTCCTCATCCTTCTCCTTTTGGAGTTTCTAGATTGCGCTCAATAGTTCAACACTGTCAGAATATAGCTGAGTGTATGTAAATGTTAAGGTAATTAAGTTACAAACAGGGAGCAAGGAGTGGAAAGAAGGACCAGGATAGCACTTACTGAGCCTGGCCAAGTGGTGAGGTCAGAATACTGGTGTGTGTGTGTGTGTGTGTGTGTGTGTGTGTGTGTGTGTGTACAGACACATACAGACAGTTCAAAGTCAACCTGGGCTACATAGTAAAACTGTGTCTCAAAAATAACCTAATATAAAATAAAATGAAAAGTCTCTCTTTCTCTCTCTTTCACACACACACACCATCACCACCACCATTACCATAGATAAACTATAAGAATTATAAAATACTTTCAAGTGATCTAGGGTATGAGAGAAGAAAGAAACGACATAAAAATGGAAAGGAAGACAGAAAAGACAGAAATTAAAACAAACAACAGGTCTTTATTCTTGGTATATCAATAATTACAGGAACAGGTCTAAATGCACTAATTAAGCTATAGGAACTGGCAGAATGGATTGAAAATAAGACCCAGCCACAAGATGTAGGCAATCTCCAGGAAATCCTCTTCAAACATAGTTTTCAATTGATTGAAAGTTGGTGGAAGAAAAAAGTGTCATGTAAATAGCAAGAAAGTAAAACAAGAAGACTTACTAATACCAGATAGAGTTGATTGTTAGGAAAGAAAATCCAGAGGCAGAAAGGGTCACTAGATGGTTGGAAAAGGTCAGCACACCGAGGACACACAACAAGCATAAGCGGTAGCGTTTGTCTTAGGATTTCTGCTGCTGTGACAAACACCATGTCCAAGAGCCACTGTGGGGGGAAAGGCTTTATTTCATCCTACACTTCCAGGTTTCACTCCCTCACTGAGGGAAGTCAGGGTTGGACCTCAAGGCATCAGCTGGAGCAGAGACCACAGAGGGGTGCTGCTTACTAGATTGCTCCCCATGGCTTGCTCACACCTGCTTTCTTATAGAACCCAGGACCACCAGCCCAGGGATGGCACTGTCCACAGTGAACTGGGGCCTCCCGAAGCAATCATTCATCAATAAAAGTCCTCACAGGCTTGTCTATACACTAGACTCAGCTGAGGTTCCTTTTTCCCAGATGACCATAGCTTGTGTCAAGTTGACAAAAAAACTGACCACTGTACTGTGCATGTGGGAAGCCACAGATTGACACTGAGTGTGTTCTCTGATTGCTGTCCACCTTATAAACTGAGGCAAGTCTGCACTCACACCAAGAGCTCATGGATATGGCTGGTGTAGCTGGCCAGCTTGTTCTGGGGATCCCTTGTCTCTGCCTCTGTTACACATGGGTTGCCATGTGGATTCTGGGTATCTGAACCCCAGTCCTCATGCTTGTTTGACATATGCTGTCTTCTGAGAAGCCCCCACACCCCCTCTCTGCTTCTGGGAACATCTGGCGGATCCTAGGCTTCAGACCAAAGGACCTGTAAAGGGTAGGCATGGGGACTGAGGTCCATGTAGGCTCTGGTTTGTTCTAAGAGTACCTGCCAAGCCCTTGTTGCTGAGGCGTGACTTAGAAACTGATGGAGGGGAGAACAAAGCATGGCGTGGGGCCCCTTGCTTGCCCAGGCAAATGGGTACCTGCCACAGTGACCTGTAGCAGGAATCTTAAAAGGTTCTTATTAATAAAACCAAACCTGAGGCCAGTTATTGGGGTGAATGCTGGAAGATCAGAGAAGTAGAGCATGTCACCGCTACCTCATCTTGCCAGTTCCTCAGCTGATCCTGTTTCCTCAGGCTGGAAGCCTCTGTGTCCTCACCCCAATGGCTCTCAGCTGAACTGGTGCTCAGAAGTCTAAAAGCTTAACCAGCCAAATGCTTCTAGTTTCTGGTCTTCAGGCCTTACACATCTTTCTGATTTATACCATCACTCCCTGGGAATAAAGGTTCGCTTTCTGGGATTAAAGATGTGAGTCACCATGCTTGGCTGATCCTTGAACAGATGGATTTCTGCCTCTGGAATGCTAGGATTAAAGGAGTGTGCTACCACTGCCTATCCTTTATGTTTAATATTGTGGCTGTTCTGTCTCTGACCCCAGATAAGTTTATTAGGGTGCACAATATTTTGGGGAACACAATACCACAGTCACCTGCACCAGTCAGAGGGCCTCCACCCAGAGCTTGGCTCAGATGTCAGTCTTTATGTCCTCACTACCAGGGAAGAGGGGTTTGTGTGTTTGAATAACCTGCCAGAGCTAAAGAGGGGGATCCCAACTTTCCCTTAGCTCGCACGGTGTGGGTGCCATGAAAGCTGACCACAGTTAGACACCAAAGGCAAGAGGGTCCTTGTTAAGTGGTTCTGTGGGACTGGGAAAATGTCCCCACTTCCTGCTGTAGACCGGAGCAAGCTGATGTCCCTAACTTCCTGACTCCAGTGAAGAGGGCCCTGGTGTCCCTCCTCATCACTGCAGCTTTGGGGCAAGGGCTGGTGGAAGGACTGTCTCCTCTCTGTGCTTGCCAAGAAACCCTCTACCTGGTGTCTGCACAGGCTTCTTGGATTCTGACTGTTCTGAGGTCCTTACGGGGCTTGGAGAGTTGTCCTAGAGGTCAAGAGGCAGGGATAAGGGGCAGGGCTTGGGTCTAGATACCAAGATTGATTCAAGGATTCCCTGGTCTGCATCTGGACCAGGAGGGTCCTTACCTGTGCTGTTCTGGGAATAGGCGGACACAAACCATGGCCCTGCCACAGGGAAGCCCACCCTGCTGTTTCCAGGGCTGCTTCAGGTGGTCCACACTGAACAGGCACATGACTGCAGTGCGGGGGGTGGGGGGTTGGGGGGGTGGGAGTGGGGTGGGGGGTGGCAGGGATGACTTCAGGGTTGAATGTGACTGGGAAGTCCCTCCAGACTCTCTCTCGCTATGCCCTGTGGGCATGGCCATCATTTTAGAAATGCCCAGTGGCTCTCCATTTAAAGAAGATTCTGGAAGCATGCTCCTTCCCAGGCCTTGGGGCCTGCACTACCTGGCCCCTGTTCACAGTCTCACTCTGTCTTTGTTCCAGATGCTCTTGACCCTCATGGGCTTTGGCTGTGTTTAAATTCTGGGGTTTTTATCTTGAAGAAAGAATCACATTGTGTGCATTGTGAATCATAGTCTATTAAATGAAACAACTGAGAGCCACATGTTGGTTTTGAGTAGGGAGGTCTCCAACTAGGAAATTGTGCCACGTGCCACACAATGTGGAAAAGGACTCCAGGGTGGAAGACGTGAGGCCTGTGAAAAGAGGATTCACAGGCGGCATCAGCCGGGGCCCGGACCCCACAGTCTTATATGCTTGAGGAAGGAATTCTGGGCAATGTGCAATCTCCTTGCTGGATGTAGGTTTGGGTCCACTATGGCCTCCAGAAGGTAGGGCTTGAGATCAAGGCCACAGAAACACCCCTTTGCTCTTCCGATTTTCTGATTGCCTAAGCCAAGGATGAGAGGGTAGGGTACTCAGATGAAGGGCAGATGAGCAATAAAAATAGTCAGCCCCGAGCAGGAGGCTGAGCCCACACGGAGAGATGCTTCTGGCCTGCCTGCTTCTATATTTGTTTCTGTGTTTGCATGCGTACACGTGTATATATATGTGTGTGCATGTAGGTGTGCTTATGTGTGTACACAGACGTCACATACATATATTGTGTGATATACATTAGGATCTGCAGCTCTACTTGAGTCTTGTCTGAAGTCCATCAGCTTCCCTTTCCCAAGAGGAGCTGGGGTGGTCGGAGGAAGGAAAAGGGAGGACCATTCCTCTCCTACACATTTGTGAGGCATTAGGGAGTGGAGGCATCCTTCCAAACAGGAGGACAGTGAGAGCCCATTTTTAGAGTACTCATTATAGAAAAACATAAAAACCAAAGCTTGGGAAAAAAAAAATCACTGAAAGGAGACGTGAAAACATGTCAAGTGGTGCTTTTGCAGTGAGGGGATTTTGGGTAATTTTTCTTCCCTTCTTTTGGCTTGTCTGCGTTTTCTAACGTTTCTACAATAAACATCTATTACTTGATAATAACAAGCCCAAAGTTATTTTAACAGTTGGCTGGAGCTGTGACAAGCATTTGGCTGAGCTGCCTCTGAGTTGCCACCTCAAGTGCAATGTTCTCGCCTCTGTGGATTCCCGGGGAGCGTGGGAGACTTGCTGGAGTGTGGAGTTCATAGCCAGCTTCCTACAAGGCTTTTTCCCTCCTCCTCCTTCAGCCACAGAGCTGCAGTCTGCCTTTCGTGGTTGTGCAGCTTTGCCTGGCCCTCCACAGTGGGCTGAGCACTTGTCTGCATCCTCCCAAGTCTCTGAGATGGGACCAGGCTGGTTCCACCTGGGGCTGGTATGTGCCCAGGTCTCAGACTCAGCTCGGTAACCTCTAAATTCTTAGGTGTATCTTCCATTCTTGTGGTCTAGCGTTACTAGCGGTTACACTGCTCAGCTCCTGGGCCCAAGGCTGGCATACAAGTGACCTTGGACAAGTCCCTGAGTCTCCTGTATCCTGGTGTCCTCATGTACAGATGGAAGAATGTTGATCTGCTGTGCAGAGTCAGGTAGAGTATGCGCAGGGTCTGATGCACCCTAAGCCCAGGAAGTAGAGAGCACTGGAGTATGGCTTGTCATCCACGCCTGTGCAGTGAGTACATTGGATGGCAGAATATGGCAGTACATCTTTGTTTGTGTTGGTGGTGACCACATCCTGCCAAATGATGTGGGGGTCTGAATGTGGCTCTCTGACTTTGGGTCCACCAGGGTGGCACCTAGAGATAGTGTTTAGGGGGTGCTTAGTCCCAGAGGGTCTGCCACTGAGAATGAGATTAGGAGCCCTTAGACACTTGAGCTGGGCCAGAAATCTCAACTATTCTGGAGGCTGAGGCAGGAGGATTTCAAGTTCAAGGCCTTTCTGGGTTAGAGTGAGTTCAAGGCTAGCCTGGACTACAGACTGAGTTTAAGGCTAGCCTGGTGAGCCTAGCAAGACCCTGTCTTATAATGAAAAGTGGGCGGTGGATGTAGCCCCTCATCAGAGAGTTTGACTCGTGGGTATGAGGCCCAGAGCTCTCGCTTGCTTTCTGTTGCTGTTGTAAACACCATGGCCAAAAGCCGTTGCGGGGAGAAAAGGGCTTATTTGGTTCACACTTCCATGTCACAGTCCATCACAGAGGGAAGTCAGGGCAGGAACTCAAGCAGGAGCAGAATCAGGAACCATGGAGGGACACTCTTACTGGCTGGTTCTCCACAGCTTGCTCAGCCTGCTTTCTTACACCATCCAGGACCACCTTCCCAGGGGTGGTACCACCCATGGTGGGCTGGACCCCCTACATCAATATTTGGTCAAGAAAGTGCTCCACAGCTTTGCCTTCAGAACAGCCTGTTGGAGCTGAGTCCTTACCCGAGGTTCCCTCTTCCCAGACGACTCTAATCAGTGTCAGCTGATGGAACTGACCGGCACACAGGGGTTCTTTCCCTGTCACTTCTTGCTATAATCCTTGATGGATACCAACCTCTTCGTCTTGGTTTTGGACTTCTGACTTGCAGATCTATGAGACAGTAAATTTCTATTATGTGTAACTTACACAGTCCATGATGTTCAATACAGCAGCACATAGGACTGAACCACGTGCAATGGGGAACCAGGGGTCACAGAAAGAACTGGAGTTGCTAGATGTAGGGAGACCATTCCGGGTTACCTGGGCAGATCTAGACTAACTCCCAGGCTCTTTATAAGTGGAAAGGGTGGCAGAGAGTCAGAAAAAGCTGCTCTTACCACAGCTAGGGACAGAAACGGTGCTGCCATCTTTGAGAACCCAGGGCAGGGCCCTGAGTCAAGGGAGAAGATGAAAATGCAGAACAGCTTCCTTCTAGAACCCGAGGGTCCGAGGTCTGCTTACATCTAGTTTGTAGCTGGGTGAGACTGTGTCATCTTCTGAACCGTGGAACTGCAACCTATGTTGTCGTAGGCACTCAATGTGTACACTCTACTGGCCAGGAGGCACATGGGGGAAGCCTCGTAGCTCTTCTCGCATGGAGAACCCAGGAGTGGATGGCTCCTGGCTTCCTGCAGCTGTATTTCTGGCTGGTCACAGCCTTGAGTCTTTCCCACCCACTCAAGACTCAGGCTCTAATCCTGTCAGCCCTGAGGCAGGATTTGGGGTGGGGTGGGGACCAGATAGCCTCACACTCCTGTGGTCTGGGTAAGGCTCTCTGAGGCTTCTGGTGGGCCCGATGCCCTGAGCTCTGCCATCCTGTCCCTCCTGGATGCCACCTCCAGCAGCAGTCTCCCTTGAACAGTGGAAGAGGGGCTGCCTCCCTCTCTGCCTCCCCCTCTGGAGCTCAGAGCCAGCTTCACCCTTGATGAGGCTGCAAGCTCAGGAGTACTTAGTAATGTTCTTCAGCTCAGCTGGGAGAGTTCTTGAGGGAGATGCTGAGGGAGATGCAGCCTGAGGATCACAGGCTCAGTTTCCAGTCATTTGGTTAAAAGCTCCTTTTCTGGCTTGAAATCTCAGCCTGAGAAGTCATCTGGGAAGTGGCAGGGAGGGCGCTGAGGCCCTAGGAGAACCAGTGTGCATCTCACCCTCTCCCCTGCCTGATTTCCAGAGGTGGGTCAGCATCATCTGGGACATCCTCCTGCCTCAAGGCTCCTGCAGAAAAGACCCCATGAACCTCTCCCAGCCATCCTCACTTACTGGCGTGACAAGCTGACTGCTCCCCTAATCAACCCTTGAGTTCTTCTGTGTATGTGTACATGTTCATATGTGTGTGTGCCGGTGCATATGTGTATATACATATACGTGTGGATGCACACGTATGTGCATGTGTGGGGAGGCCAGAGGTTAAACCTGTGCCCCCCTCCCAACCTGTCTCCTGCATCCCCCCCAAGGCTAGCCCCTGTATCCCCTTCCAGCCCAACCCTGAGTCCTTATGAGGCACATCATCCAAAGCACTGTACTGCACTAATCAGTATTATCAGCTCTTGAGGAAGCAGGCACAACTAATGCTCTGATTTTACAGGAGAGCAAATGAAGGCACAGAGAGGTGATTTAATTTCTGTCAAGTCACACAGCTAAGAAAGCAGCAGAGTGTTGTATGATTATTTGTGTTCTGACAAATAAAGTTTGCCTGGAGATCAGGGGGAGAGCTAGCCGTTAGTTAACCATAGCGGCCAGGCTGTGGTGGCACACACCTTTAATCCCAGCACTTGGGAGGAAGAAGCAGGAAGATCAGGAGTTCAAGGCCACCCTGGGATATATGAGATTGATACAGTCTAAAAGAAAAACAGCCATTTGAAGGTGGCTCACACCTTGAATCCCAGCACTTGGGAGGATCATGCCTTTGATCCCAGCACTTGGGAGGTGGAGACAGGATCTCAGATGCCCATTCAGACTGAGGATTTGTAGGGACAGGCTCTCCACCATTCAGTCCTGAGGATTTGTAGAGGTAAGAAGTGACTGATCACTGCTCTGCTTCTCTGATCTTTCAGCTTTCACCTCAGTATTTCACTCCGGGTTTTTATTGTTAAGACTACTATTTACTTTCACACTTCAGCAGGGCTGAGGTCGGTGCCCAGGCAGGTGGACTCAGATATTTAGAGTGTGCTCCCTTCCTGGGCATACACCAAGTGCTAGCAGAGGATGGGCAGGAGAGAGAGGAGTGTCTTACTCCACAGAATGAAGTAACACCTCCCATTGTATTTGCTTTCTTCCAGGATTTCAGGGTATGGAATTCTTTCAATGCTAAAAAATTCCAGACACAGGACAAATTGGATGCAGAAATCAACCTGACATTTAAAATATTTTGTAAAGAGTCTTGAATGTTAACCACCTAATGGTGCATCCTGTGGGACAGGGTGAGGTCGGATATGTATCTGCAGTCTGGACTGACTGAGTCAGGGTAGTTGACAGTCTCTGTCAACACGTATCTTGTCTTGTGTTGGAAACCTCCACACTTCTCCCTCTGGTTCCTCACAAAATATGTAACAAATTGCAGTGAACTCAAGTCCCTGGCTCCATCCACCTACACTTGGTCTCCCTTGCGTAGCTTCTCGTTTTTCCCTCTTCCTTGGCCTCCAGAGCCTGTCATCTGCTCCTACCTGGAGGATCCACTTTGTAGCTTCCAGGACACATGCCAAGCCAGGCTCCTCATGTCACTTAGCGCATGTCCTCCAGTGCCACCAGGCTGCTGTGGATGGCAGGATTTCTCCCTCTGCCCCCCCCCCCCTTTGTTAATCTGACAGCGAAATTCCAGCAACTTTAAATGTAAGCTGGGCTTGTGGCAGTTGTCTTGGGAAGAGACTCAGAGACTGACCCAGTACTTGCTGTCTTTCCCTTGGAGTTTCTCTGGAAACCTCAGCCCCTGCCCCATCTGCACAAAAGCAGTGATAAAACACCTGTCTCAGCAGCAGGATGAGGGGCCCATGGTAGTTAACTGAGCTCTCCAGGACAGGGAGTCTCAATGACGGATTGTATAGATAAAACTGGTGATTATCTTGATTACAATAATTGAGGTGGGAAGACCTGCCCACTGTGGGTGGCACCATTCCCTGGCAGGGGATCCTGGACAGTGTAAGAGAGGAGAAAGTGAGCTGAGTGCTGGCATGTGTTGTGAAATATTATTTTAAGATGTGTTACTTTTTTTTTTATGCTGTGGAACATTTGCTTTAATGATGCAAAGCTGTGTTGTATTCTTCTATGCTGCATTTGTTTAACTCTGTGAAGCTGTGCTACTTTGTCTGCCTAAAACACCTGATTGGTCTAATAAAGAGCTGAATGGTAGGAGAGGGATAGGCGGGGCTGGCACAAGGAGAGAACAAATAGGAGAATGAGAAGAGGGAGGAGTGAGAAGAGGGAGGAGTGAGAAGAGGGAGGAGTGAGAAGAGGGAGGAGTGAGAAGAGGGAGGAGTGAGAAAAGGAGGGGAGGATGCCAGGGGCCATCCATCCAGCAACACAGCCATGGAGTAAGAAGGAAAGCATGAAATATAGAATAAAGAGAGGAAACAAGCCCAGAGGCAAAATGTAGAAGAGAAATGGGTTAATTTAAGTTAGACAAGCTGGCTAGAAACAAGCCAAGCTAAGGCCAGGCATTTATAAGTAAGAATAAGTCTCTGTGTATTTATTTGGGAGCTGGGTGGTGGGCCCCCCAAGAGTAAAAAACAAAAACAAAACAACAACAACAACAAAACCCACAACCAGCTACAGGCATGCATTCATTCACTGCTCTCTGCTCTTGACTATGGTTGTGTCCTGCTGCTTCTGGTCCCTCTGTCTTGACTTCTCTACTGCGGCAAGCCAAATAAACCCTTCATCCAGTGAGTTGCTTCCTCAGCAACGGGAAATAAAACTAAGACAGGGTTTTAGCACACTCTTGACCCTTTTCCCATGTGCTCCTCTTTCTGGGGAAGCTGATGAGCTAAAGTATCCCTGGAGGGAGATGCTAAAAAGGGACCCTGAAAGTCACTGGATAGAGTCCCCATAAAGGGTATCTGTTGTTCCAGTGACTCACCTTACAGCTCAAACCTCTATCTGAGGAGTGGCTGAGGGCCCCTGCAGGAGCCACTGTATGGTGCCTGCCACTCCAGGGGCAATTTGAGAAGCAGAGAAATCTAAAGCTACTTGGTACTCAGATGACCCATTATCTGGCAAGGAGGGTGCCCTTGGCTGTATCCTTTTAGATGTTGTTGGGACTCCCAGGATCCCAGGTGAGCTGTGCCGGTTGCTAATGCTTACTCACCCACAAGGATTCAGCTCTGTGTGTTGGTTCATAGCAGGCCTTCTAACAGGCCTCAGACTGTCCTCTGAGACATGGGATTGGGACAAGAGACTCTCATCTGGATGAGCATTATAGGTTCCCATCCTTATTGTCATCAAAGAGCCTTCCAGCCACAGCTGGAACTTTGGGGAGGAGACAGGGTCCCTGGAGCCAGCTGCAGTGTGTTTGGAGGAAGATCAGGGCTCAGATTACTTGAGGACTTCTGTCTAGACAAATGTGAACTGACGTGATGGTAGAATTTTTTCAGCTTTGTACCATGGACTGTAGCATGGTCACAGGGCCGACTCCTGCCCCAGGGAGTGTGGCTGGTCCAGGCGCGCTAAATCTGAAGGGAACTTTGGAATATGTGTTTTGTTTTTCTCCCTCTAGGTAACAGCTTGCCCTGCTCCTGTTGGCTTCACCACTGTGTGTATCTTGCAGGTCTCCAAGCAGAGACTGTCCCTGGTGACTGATGAGGAATATCAATTCTGATTGGGACAGACAAGTGTGGCTCCATTGTGAGAAGTCCCAGCCTTTCAGGGCTGGTTTAGACTCAGATGCTTTAGAATAGGGAGGGCTCTGGCTTCGGGTTTGGACAAACCTTTCTTCATGCGTATGCATGTGTGTGTGTGTGCAGGCATGTACGTGTGTGAGTGTGTGGAGGTCAGAGGTCATTCTTGGGTGTCATTCATCAAGTTCTACATTGGTTTTTGAGGCAGGGCCTTTCACTGAATCTCACTAACTAGGCTAGAATGACTAGCCAGCAAATCCTGGGGTATGTCTATCTTTGCCTCCTCAGTGATGGGACTGCTAGTACATGCTACCATGCCTGGTTTTCTAAAAAGTAAAAAACAAATACAAAAACAAACAAAAAAAACCCAAAGCAAAACAAAACGAAATGTGTATGTGTGTCTGTATGAGCATGTGTCACATGTGAGAGTGTCTAAAAAGACAGGAAGAGGGCATCAGATCCCCTGGAGCTGCCTGAGGTGGGTGCTGGGAATCGAACTCAGGTTCTTTGGAGAGAGCAAGTACTCTCAATGACTGAATGATCTCTCTAGACTCCTGGCTTTTTTTAAAGTGTGGGTTCTGGGGATGGAACCTAGGCAAGCACTTCACCTACTAAGCCATTTCTCTAGGCCTAGACACACCTCTTGACCTTGGGGGAGGCACATCAGCAGCACCCCCTGGGGTAATGTGCAGTCACAGCTTCCTCAAAATCCTCCCACATTCTATCAAAATCCTATCTCATCCTCTGGGCCTGGGCCACGATGCTCCTGCATTTAGGATTCCCGAGGACATTTGCTGTCTCTTGGCTCTTTGATGGCACCGAGCCCACTGGTCTCCTACATGCCATAAGGGGGTCAAGTGCCTTGCCATATTTGTATCAAACTCCTATTCCTCTGCCTCAAGGAAGACGCAGGAGCCTGGAGGAGCCTCACACTAGCCAGCGCTGAGTCCGAGCTGCTGAGTCTGGTGCCGTCAGCTCAGGCTGCCAGGCTACACTAGGAATGTCTGTGTAAGTGGCCAACAAGTGACAAAGGAGGGAGCTCTTGTCCCTGGAATGGAGAGGAGAAAACAATCATTTCTAATTAGCTGTTCCTTCTACCCATGGCTTTTTAAGTAGCTTAAAGAAGTGGAATCTGCATAGAATTTGCAAATATTCCCACTCTCTCAGCTCTGAGAGCAAGCCTTCTCTCTCAATAACAGAAATTGTTGCTGTTCTCAGGTTTGCGTGGCAGATGCCAGCTTTTATTCCTAATAATTCCAGACAAACACTTCTGTGAGCTCTCGAGTGGCTGTGCGCCAAGCGGTTTCACCTTTCTGCTCTGTGTTGCTCTGCAGCCTGCTGCAGCCCATACGGGCTGAAACTTAGGCTTCTCTTGCCTTGTGGCAAGGAAGGGCTTCAGCTGAGCCTTCCTGACCAAGGAGGCATTTGCAGAGGTAACTGGGGATGGAGAAAGTCTCTAGAGTATAGCAAGCTACCACACCAGGTCTTCTTGGCTGGAGAAGTTTTAATTCAGTCTTGGGGTACAGCCCCACCCCGGAAAGTGAAGGGTTAGCTTCAAGGACAAGTCTGAGCAGAACTCATCAACTAGTCTGGGGTAGAGGCAGAGTGGATTGAGGTTGAGTGATAGAGGCATTGGGTTGAGGGACTCTTGTGTGCCTGTTTCCCTGTATCCTTTCTGTCTCCATGACTCTGCATCTATCTCTCCTTCCTTTCTTCTTCTTAATCCATGAAGCCCTCTCTGTTTTTTTTTTCCTTTTTTTACTCTGTCATTCTGTGCCATTGTCCTTATTCCTATGTCCATGTCTTGCACACAGAGCTGTGGCGATAACCATCTGAGGACTGAGTGGTCATGTGTTCACCTGTCCACTGAATGTCTCCACTGAGCATCAGCTCCAAGAAGGCAGAGGTCTAGTCTGTACTGCCCTCTGATCCTCCAGCACATGCCCAGCATATGGCAGGCACTGATTCAGTACCCAGCGGTTGTACCTTGAGCTGAGCAACACAGTGTTAACAGCCATGCCCATAGGGGAGCTTGCTTGGGTTCTACATGGTCTATATTCTTGGGCTTGATTGTTCAGGACTCTTGGTATCTGTCATGTTTGAGGCCTATGTGGCTCAAACCAGTTGTTGGGGGGCGGGGCGCGAGGCCACCATAGGAGGGATGGGTTACTGCTTTTTTGTTGGGGGCTTTCTGATCCTTTAGGAAATTGTCCCATTTGTGTAAAACTTGTCTGCTTTGGGTCTAGTCTGAACCTTGGGGCCCTGGAGGACTATGGGGAGGACTCTGCAGTTTGTCTTTGCTGGGGAATTCTCTGAAGTGGGTTGTGCCCTGGCCCAGGTTCCTGACTCTCTCCAATATGGCCTCTTACATTCCCCAGCACCCTTTGGGCACTGTCTGCCTCTTGAGGACTCTGTGGTCAGTTTTGAAAGAAGGTACTGACTGTCAGCCATGCTGCTCTTTGTGGGGCCACCAGAGACTTATGGGTATGAGGAAGCAGTAGTGTGCTGTGCTGCTCTTCCCTACCTGCTGCCTGGAACTCACTGAGTGGCAGAGGCTTCCAGCAAAATAGAGCTCTGAACTAGTTCGGAGGACTGTCCCATGGAACCTTTCCTGCCCCGCCGCGAACATTGAGATCTCCTCTAAGGACCCTCACTTCCTGAGCTAGACAGCATTGTGGTCCAGCCCTGGACCTCAGCTGGCTTGGTCTGGACTGCAGTGTGGGGATGCAGGTGGGCTCCAGCAGCAGGGTTGGCGGGTGTGGCCCCCCCTCCTGCCTCCCCTGGAGGCCCTTTGCTCTGCTGATGTTAGCTCTGATTGTTGACCATGCTGCCTGCTGTTGACCTCACTATTTAATCTGCAAGCCTTCTTATTTGGAGTCACAGTGACTTGCGAATTCGCTTAGCTCAAGATGGGGGGGGATTTAATAAGTTGACAACTGAGTAAATGCCAGTTGCCTTAAAAAAGTAATTTAGATTGCTCAGTGAATAAACACACGGGTAAAAATACCCTTCTGGAGGCCCACCAGAAGTTGAGGCCGGTTCCCTTCCTCACTGGCAAAAAGGCACTCCTGTGGCTGACTTGGTACCATGCTCACAGTAACCTGAAGTCTAGACACTTCATGCGATATGGCCTTTCTGGGATCAGCAATGAAGTTCTACCAACTCTGGGATTGAGACACAGGGCCCAGGGTCCAGGGTCCAGAATCCAGGAACTTTGCACAGGACAGCAATATCCTCTGTGGGGAAGGAACCTCTGGAGTCCTGGCCCAAGTCAGCATTGCTTGCCAGCAGCACCCCCTCTTCTGGGTTCTCTGGAGGAGCATGGGCCTTGCCAATCCCTTGTGGATGATGGTGGAGTTCTGGTGTGCAGCTGAGACCTGGTTGTCAAGTGGTCTTCCCTGCCATCTGGTACCTCAGTAGGAAAGAGAGGAGTCAGGACAGCACCTTCCAGCATCCCACTCTCCCCTCATCCACTTGTGAAATTGCTGGGTGCTAGCCACACTGGTCTCCATCCTGGAATCCCAGGTCCATCAAGGGCCTCTTTCTAGGGAGTCTTCCTTGGTCTCTTGTTTCGGGGTCTGGGGTTCAATCCATGCAATGCTCCATAGCCGCCACCAGGGGGCACCAGGCCCTCGGCAGGCTTGAGGATGGAGGCTAGGGTCCAAGGAGAGAGAGCAGGGACTTACAGAGGCAGAGGAACCTGATAGGCCCGGTTTGGCTGGTATCTCCAAGGCCGATGCCCGCCCCCTGAGCTGTAGACATTGGCATTTGGGATCCCTGGGATGTCAGCCACCTGGGAGAAGCTGTAAACTCTTTGAGCCTTTCAGGAAACGAGACAGGCTCAGGACTTGCGATTGAATTGGCTTGTGGGATCATCTTAAGTTGCTTTCAGATCCTGCATGGCTTCAGGCCACCTTCTAAACCTCTCAGAGCTCCAGAGAACTCCTCGAGTATAAAATGAAAGAATGACCTAAAGAATGCCGTGAAATCACAGGTGCCATGCTTAGTTTTGCACAGGCCTGATGAGGCTCAGGTCGCTGGGCAAGCTTAACGACTGTTATCACCAATGGTTTCCAGGGGGACTGTCCTATTTGTTACCATCCTCTCCGAGATGTTTCCTGGCTCCTGCTGGTTTTTAATGTTACTAATCTCCCGTTGATTATTCCTGGGGCTTCAGCCAAATAAGCAACTTCCAATTAAAGCCCTTGCTGGAGCTGAGTTGGGTTGCCGTGGCAACGTGGAGCAGGTTTGTACTTCTTTCCTGGAATATGCGCATGCATGTGAGTCTTTCCAGGGGGCCCCTTTCCACCAGCCTCTCGGTTTCTAGAGTCACTCCTGTGGTGCCCTGAGGTGTCAGGTGAACCCTGGAGAGGACTAAGGACGCTTCTCCCTCAGGCCTCTCAGGCCTTGGGATTAAGGGAGCCATTGTTGGGGAAGCATGCATATTTCCATGGAAATACCTTGTCCCTTCACAGTGGCCTAGGAGTCCTGTCCAACTATGCTAACAGGATGAGGCTATCTTGGGTGAGGACCAGCTCTGCTTGAGTCTTTAGAAATGATTCTCAGCCTTCCTAATGCTTTCATACAGTTCTTCATGTGGTGATCCCCAACCATAAAATTATTTTCATCGCTACTTCATAACTGAAATTTTGCTACTGTTATGAATTGTAATGTAAATATCTGTGTTTTCTGATGATCTCAGGTGAATCCTATGAAAAAATTGTTTGACCTTCCAAAAGGATCTTGACCCAGAAGTTGAAAACCACTGCTTTAGAGCATGGCAGTGTGTGTGTGTGTGTGTGTGTGTGTGTGTGTGTGTGTGTGTGTGTGTGTGTGTGTGTGTGTGTGTGCGTGCGCGCATGCGTGCTTGTTCCCTGGACCAAATCTCACAGGATACAGCCTTTTAGGTCAGTGTCAGGAAGCTCATGGACCTTGGGCTGTTGTTTCCTGTGGGGACTCAGGGAGATAGTTTGAGCAGCTCGAGCAAAATAAATATAAGGAAGGAAGACAGAGAAGAAGGAAGAGAAGGAAGAAGAAAGACCAAGGAGGAAGGAAGGAGGGAAGGAGAGAGGGAGAGAGGGAGAAAGCAAGAGAAAGGAGAAAAGGGAAAAAAGATAAAACAAAACAAAACAAAACAACAACAACAACCCAGAAGACAGGAAGATGCAGAGCCATGTACCCCAGGCCGGGCTAGCTGTAGCCTGGCTTTGTATAGGTCTGAGCTAAACTGGGGTTCATGGGTCTGGTTCTTTCAGCTCCAGCTCTGGCCTGCCCCAGTGAGACTGCATTTCTAGAATCCCCCACAGGCTAGACTCAGATGCCTCAAGACAGAGGGCAGAGCTTCCTCTTGGCTGTGTCCACTGAGCTGATCTCATGGAGATGGGAGCAGCCTTGCAGGGTCTGATATCGACTCTTGAGCTATTGTTGGGCCCATTAATGGGTCTTGCCATTGCGTGTGTAGAGGGGCAGCGAAAGCCAATGCTTAGTCCTAGGAACCATGAAGGCAGGAGCAGGTATGCTGTCGGGATGCAGGACCCTGCCTCACCCCTGCAGGGCCAGCTTGATGACATGGGCTTGCCATTCAAATCAGGCCTTGTCTTAGCCACTGTTCTATTGCTATGAAGAGACACCATGACCATGGCAAGTCTTTTTTTTTTTTTTTTGGTTTTTCAAGATAGGGTTTCTCTTTGGAACTTGCTCTGTAGATCAGGCTGGCCTCAAACTAACAGAGATCCACATGCCTCTGCCTCCCAAGTGCTGAGACTAAAGGCCTGCACCACCACAGTCCGTCCATGGCAACTCTTATAAAGGAAAACATTTAACTGGGGCTTGCTTACAGTTTTAGAGGTTTAGTCCATTATCTTCATGATGGCATGCAGGCAGACATGGTGCTGGAGAAGGAGTTGAGAGTTCTACATCTTGATCTGCAGGCAGTAGAAGTAACTGTGTGCCACACTGGATGTAGCTTGAGCACAGGAGATCTCAAAGCCCACCCCCCATGGTGACACACTTCCTCCAGAAAGGCCACACCCACTCCAGCAAGGCCACACCTACTCCAGCAAGGCCACACCTACTCCAGCAAGGCCACACCTACTCCAGCAAGGGCACACCTCCTAATGGTTCTAACTCTTTTGGCTTTTTTTGTTTTTTGAGACAGGACTTATCTGTGTAGTTTTGGTGCCTGTCCTGGATCTTGCTCTATAGACCAGGCTGGCCTTGAACTCACAGAGATTCACCTGGCTCTGCCTCCTGCCCCAGTGCTGGGATTAAAGGCCTGCACCACCACTGCCTGCCTAATAGTGCTAACTCTTTATGGACCAAGCACTCCAACATCTGAGTCTATGGGGGCCATACCTATTCAAACCACCACAGGCCTATTCTACATATGATGTACCCAGAGTGCTTAGGGTTTGGTGGAGGACCTAGCAGCCACATGCTCTGTGTCATGATCTCTTTCTGCTGACTCTGCTCCAGCTTCTGCCAGGAGCTTGCTTGGGCAGGAACCATCAGCTTGGAGACTCTGTGCACCTCCAGGGGACCCTGGGATAAGGAAGAGAGGGAGAGAGAGAGAGAGGGAGAGAAGGATATTTTCTAGATCCATCCATTTGCTTGCAAATTTCATGATATCAGTTTTTACTGCTGCATAGTACTACATTGTGTATATGTGCCATATTTTCTTTATCCATTCCTGACAAGGGAGCTGTGGCCTTGGATTTGAAAGATTGGGGTTTACTCAGCCTGCCTTGGGACTGATGGCATGTTCCAGCCATGGAGGGGCAGCCCTTTTGTAGTTCACATGAAAGGCTGGGCCACACTTGTTTGGTGATGGCCTTCAATGATGGGTTCTGGGGGCTGCAAATGGCCCTTGTGGCTGTCCCCCCTCTCAGCTATGTTTCTATGTGTAGACTGTGTCTATCAGTCACCAAGACCACAGTGTCTGAAGTGTTGGGAGCTCATATGGATGAGGAGCCATCTACTGAAGCCTCAGAGCCCTGGCAGGTCTTACAATGTGACATTAGCTTGATGTGCTACATATACAGGTGTGCACACTCATGTGAATGCACACACAGCTCACATGAAAATGTGTATATCTACAGAGATGCTGACATGTACACACAGAGTAGATGTGTATGCCAGATGACACGTGGGCCGTCTGGACAATGTGGACTAATGCTTCTTGTTTATGGTCTTGTTCAGACTCTTAGCTTTATTCTTCTTTTGGTTATTGTTCCCACTTCTAAAACCACCTGCCCTCCTCCCAACTCACTGAACCAACCACAGATCCACCCGTGGTGATAGTTTATTTGTATGTTAAATAAAGTTTGCCTGGAGATCATAGGAAATAGCAAGCCATTAACACAAAAGTCAGGCAGTGATAGCACACGCTCTTAATCTGATCATTTGGCAGGCAGGGTCTCTGTGTATTCAAGGTCATACTAGGGAACAAAGCCAAGCGTGGTGACACACACCTTTAATCCCAGTACCAATCACAGAGACCTGGAGGTCTGTACAGATAGACAGTGACAAGGAAGTGAGGTAGCTGGACTAAGAGCCAATGAGAGGGCAGAAAAGCAAGGCCATAAAGGCCCAGGTTAGACAGGAAGTAGCTTGCCCATTCCTTTCCCACCCACCCACCTATTACTTCCCCATCTACCCACTCCCCATCTTTAACACAAATTGCTAAATGGTCTTATTAATAGAAAGCCTGAAGACAGATATTGGGGTGAAAGCTGAAAGATCAGAGAAACAGAACAAGCCACAGCCAACCTCACCTTGCCAACTCCACAGCCAATTCTGTTTCCTCAGACTGAAAGCCTCTGAGTCCTCACCCAAGTGGGACTCAGCTGAACTGTTACAGCCACTATCTTACCTCTATAAAATCCTCAGTCTAAAGAGAGTGAGTTCCTGTTTCTCATACCTTATATACCTTTCTGTGTCCTGCCATATTACTTCCTGGGATTAAAGGCGTGTATCCTTCCCAAGCAAAGACAAGAGATCTCAAGTGCTGGGATTAAAGGTGTGTGCCACCACTGTCTGGCTCTGTTCCCAGTGTGGCCTTGAACCCACAGAGATCCAGATGGATCTCTGCCCCTGAGTGATAGGATTAAGGTTGTGTGCCAGCACTGTCTGGCTTCTATGTCTAGTCTGGTTCTGTCCTCTGATCCCCAGATAAGTTTATTAGGGTACACAATATATCAACACACTCATCTATCTATCAAACTATCCTAACATATGTCAAAGCTGTTCAAAATAGAAGAAAAAAACATGGAAATGAAAAAAGATGAAAATCTATGCCTTATGGAAAATGTATCCATTTATCCATTTTCTATCATCCATCCATCCATCCATCCATCCATCCATCCATCCATCCATCCATCCATCTGTCATCCATCTGTCTGTCTGTCTGTCCATCCTTTATCATGAGCTATGTTATGGATCAAGGAAGTTTAGATTCTTTGGCTAATACAAGTGGAAGTGCAATGTGTTCTCACTGGTGGATACTTCAGAGTCAGAGCTCATGTTCCCATGTTCCCCTTCTTCCTTCACATTGTCTAACAGTACACTAGACATTTCCCATTCCATCAGCTTGGGTCCAAGATTGAGGAACATGATGATGCTTAGAGTTCCTAGCACAGCACAGCATCTGGATGTCCCTGACCTATAATTAGAAAGAATCTGAGTTCATATATGGGCCAGTTGCTTTCTGTTGTTTCTGTGGTAACCTGGGTAGTCTGGCTGACAGATATGAAATGGCAGATTGGTTCCAGATGGTTCTGCCCATGAGCATTCCATCCTCAGTGTTTAGAGTGTCTGTCTTAGTCTATCCTTAACTGTCTGCAAATGTCTTTTTTTTTTTTTTAAACTCATTAAATATTTTAAAGCCAATCTGAAAGGTTTAGAGGAATCCATGCTAAATTCCCTTTGTGGGAGAGATAGCTGCTCCTCTTATTTTCTTTACTTGTGTGTGTGTGTGTGTGTGTGTGTGTGTGTATACACTCATGAAGGTCAGAGGACAACCTCAGGTGTCATTTCTTAGGCACCATCTACTTTTTATTTTTGAGACAGGGTCTCACACTGGCCTAGAACTTGACAAGTAGACATGGTGGTGACCAGCAAGCCCCAGGAATCCACCTGTCCCCACCTCCCTCCTGGGATTATAAGCACTTGACCTTTTTAACCTAGGTTCTGGGGATCAAATTCGGGTCTTCTTGGCTGCAGCATGGCATAGTAAGCTTCAGCTGTCAACTCGACACAAATTAGACATCCTGGCAAGAGGAGATCTCAGGTAAGGAATTCCCCTGTCAGATTGGCCTGTGGGTGTGTCTGGAGCATTTTCTTAATTGTTCATTGGTGTAGAAGGGCCTGGGCTGTAGAAGAAAGCTGGGCCAGCCAGAGGAAGTGAGCCAGTCAGCAGTGTTCCTCTGTCAGTTTCTGCTCTAAGCTCCCATGTTGAGTTCCGGTGCTGGTGTCCCTTGATGACAAATTTTCAGCTGAAGGTGAAGTAAACTCTTCCCCCTTTGGTCAGTGTTTCCTCAAGTCAGCAGAGGAGCCTAGAACTTGGGGATCGAACTTGGATCCTCGCACTTGCAGGATCCTTGTCAGCTAACCCTCCTTCCCAGCCCCTGGAAGCTCCACCAAGCTCCTTTTCCTGTAAATAAGCACCTATGAATGGGACAATTCAACTTCCTTTTTTAAATAGTAGAAAGCAGACAAAGGAGGTTTATTCAAGTGGCCACATTGGGGTGAGGGACAAAGAGATCCAGTGATGTCTCCCCCAAGTCTGGGGGTCCTAAAGTGAGACTAGACCATGGCTGAAAACATACAAAAGAAACACTGGTATCTCACCTAGCTATAAACCCAGTTTGAGAACTAATACAATGCATCTATTTTAACATCTTTGTAAGAAAGACACCAGGGCAAAACTAGAACCCAGTTCCAGGGATTGTGCTGATCTTTGTGATGAACTTAAGACAAGACTGTGTCCTGTTAAAAAATGTTTTGTTCCCTGCTGTTTGTGTTTCAGACTTGTGGCTGCATAGGAAATGTCTCAACAAAGTCAGGGTTCACTGAAGGATCAGTATGTGTTGAAGTCTCCTAAATGAGTCTTTTGTAAGCCACTATTTTAAATTGACTCCAGTGCATTTAAGGCCTTATGTATCTGACTAGAAACCTGTACAACAGTGCATCTAAACTTTGTATTGTGAAAAGTTGCAGAGCTGAAAGCGTATGAAGCTTACACATAAAGTAACAAGCACTGTTGCTCAACACAGTGCCTTATCAGCAGCCAAGTATGGTTGAAGAGAGACAAAAATGGGGGCAGGCAGCCAGAGCCAGCCAGAGCAGTGGGCACAGCAACCAGGAATGCAGTTTGGTTCATTGATCAGTGGCTACTGGACTTGCCCTTGCTGCCCTAGCTGCTTTAACCAGAAAGATTGTCAGTCAAACAGCCAATTGCCTACCCTTCTGCCAGCACCAGACATTTTGGGCCCTCCTCAGAAGTCTTGAGAAAACCACACAAAGATTACAGCTCATTGCCTGGCTCCTGAAGGCTCAACTCAGCCAGAACGGTTTCCAACAGTTTGAAGCAGAGGCTTTGCTACTACAAGCCTTGTGAGCTCTATAGCACCCTGTAACTTCAGGCACCTCAGCCAGAAGAGGAGCACTTTCTCTGGTAGTCTTGCGGAACATCTGGTCTGTGGTCAATGCATTCTGTCGTTGATGAGGGAACAGTAGTCCTTTGCGGCCTGAAGGTCCCTGTAAGCACCCCAGAGTCTGTGTACCTAATAATGGCTGTACAGCAGGCACTTAGGTTGGGGGAAAAGCTGGTGGATAGGGCTGATGGAGGAGATAATAATGGAGGAGATTTCCCTCAGTCCCAGATTGGAGGGTAGGATGGACTGCAGACCTTGCTATGGCCTGCCACCCCTGTATGGGGATAGTTTCTGTGGTCAACCCTAACACTTTGCTTTAAAAAAAAACAAAACAAAAAATGCAGTATATTGTTTTTCCTCAATCCTCAACCAAGCCAGTCATAAGACATACCAATAAAAAGAAATGTAATTCCTTGACACAAAACACAGGGGACCCAGAATTGGTACCTTCCATGTCATGGATTGTATGGGCCACTCAAAGGATGCTGGGCAAGGAGATCCAAGTACCTGGCCATCAGGGTCCAAGGCTTTGCCTCACTGGCCCCTAAGGAGCTGTGTCCTCTGGAGAAGGTCACAGGCACTTTGCTTGGAAACTTTATTCTGCCTTTAATTATTCAGCATGTGTGCCATGTGGGTGGGGTGTGGGGACAGGACATGGTAACCTTTAATGCCAGCACAAAGGCTTAATGAGGTTCCAATTGGGCTGAGCTCTGGCAGGACACAATGTCTGCAGCTCGATGGCCGAGCTTCTTGATCTCCACTCATAGGCTAACAGTAGGAGCTTCTCCTGGTGGGGAAGGAATAGATGTCACAGACAGGATGAAGCCCTGTGGGGACCTGCAGGGTAGACTCTGCTTTTGTGCTTGACCCGTGGAAAGAGCATCAATTCCCCATTTCCGGGTCCTCTATTTCTAGATGTTGGCCCCTGAGCGAGGCTTCTGTGTCCTCCAAAGCTGTTTTGTTACCCCATGGGTGTTCTTGTGGGTTCTGTATGCTGGGCACATTTTTACAAGCATATCCTTTTTATGCAGCGACACCAGCAGTCCTGGGCTGGTAACCATCTCCACTCCAGCACCTCTGGCACATCAAACCCACTAGGGCCAGATGACAGTGCAGAGTGACATGTTCACATTCTGTTCATTCACTCACTCAGCATCCTCTTACTTAGTGCCTGGTGTGTGTCTGCCACAGGAGAGCAGCCCCTGCTGGTTGGAGCTTTTAATAGGAAGGAGAGGAGGCTTTGGCCAGTAGGGACAGCAGAGTCAGTGTTTATGGCTTGTGGCTTTCTTTAACTCAGAGGTTTGGATGAAGTGTTCCACCCTTGGTCCTGAAAAGTACTGTGTATCCTTCCTTTCCTCCTTTACTTCCTCCCTGTCCCCTTCCTGTTCTTTGATGGTTTCTGAGCCACTCCAGTGTGCTGGCTGCTCTTGCAGACAATAGGAATCCAACAGAAATAAGTTCCCACAATCTTTGAGCCCAGGAGGGATCCAGGAGCTGTGGGGCCAGGGGCGACATGCAAGTAGTTCTCTAGAGTCTGAGCTCTAATGCCAGTAGCATGTCAAGTGGTATGTGGGGTCATCCTGGACTTTAATGTCCTCCTGTGACCTTGTCTGTCTCCACAGTGGCACTGTCACAGCCAGATGGGGCTCTGTTCTGTCTATAGAGAGTAGGCTCCATTTCTGTTTCAGAACTGGGATAGATCAAAGCCCTGGGGGCTATCCCAGGTGTCCAAAACCTGTGCTTGCAGGAGATGTGGCAGTGTGATAGAGTATGTGGGGGGGTCAGGCTCTCATCTTGGGGACATTTCTGAGATGACATTTCTTGAATGTGCGTACCCTAAGCCCTCTCTTGAGATGCCATTCTGTAGTTCTGTGGTGGAGGCCAGGAGTCTGAGTGATCAAAAGCTGCATGCAAGGACCCAGCATCTCTGTCTGATGTCAGTTTGTGGTTAGGACCTTAGGAAGAGGGGTAGATGTTGTTTATATCTCCCCTGGGAAGGAATTTTAGCAACACATAGACACCTCCAGGGAGGTGAGGCAGGAAACTGGAAATTGATGGCTCCAAGCTGCTCCCTGAGTTGACAGCCGAGATGGTGGTTCTCTGTAATGTCTTTTCTGATTTATTATTTCCTCATTGCTTATGCATAGCAATCTAAATTTCTAGCTGTTAATGAAAGATTATAGATGTGTTAAAAAAAAAACAACCACAAAACCTCCATTCTTTGCACTTGTATTGTTAATTAAATCCCCAAGTTCCATTTTCAGGTTTTAATTAACAGTGTAGGGCACTCGACAGGCTGGTCTCATAGGTAGTGAAGCCGTCTATAGCCACTCTGAGGAAACTTCTGAAACAAGTGTCTCTATGGAGGTTCCCAAGGTGTCACCTGTCAGGGTTAGCAGGCTCTCTTGAAGCTCCTTGGGGAGCGGTGGGGGCGGGGCACCAAACAAGGTGGCTCACTTATGCCCTGCCAGGAGGAGATCTTTCTTACTGGGTCTTTGTGTGTTCAAGGGTCCTCAGTTCTTGTTGGCGGGGGCTGGGTGTGTGAGCTGGCAGTGCCAGCCATCCCCTGATGTAGCACTTGTAGTTCAGGCTCTGTGGCATCCTCACTGGGCTTCCTAGTTGCAGAGACAGGAAACAGTTCCACACATACTGCAGGCCTGTGCTTTCTCTGAAGTGGGAACACTGTGGAAATAGAGAAGTATGGGTGAAGCAGACGGCTCAGTTGATAGCGGCTTGCCCTTCAAGACTGAGGACCCCAGTCTGATCCCTATAGAACACAGTAAAAGAAAAGGTCAGGTATGATGATTCCTATTTGTCACCTCAGAGTCGGGGGCCGAGACAGGCAGTCCCTGGGACTTGCTGGGCATGCAGCCCAGCTAAAATGGTGAATTCCAGCTTCACTGGGGGAAACTGTCTCACAGAACAAGGTGGGGAGTGACCGAAGGAAAAAATCATCAAGCTGACATCTTGCAGAGTAGCTGTGCTGTGTCTCTGGCAGTATACTCAGGACAGCCTCGAGGTAAGATGGGCATGGGTCTAGGGTCACATGTCCATGCTACTGGAAACCACAGAGAATCACCACTGTTCTTCAGTCTTGGCTGAGCCTCTGGAGCTGGGCCCTTGAATGTGGGGCTCAAGGGGTCCTCTGTGCATTCTGACAGAGCTTCCCTTCTCCTTGCTTCGACAGGACAGTGGATCCAGGTCTCCCCGGTGAGATATAGCTAAGTGAGCTAATGGCTCTCTCTTCTCTGCCCTGATCCCTGAGCATACAGAGTTGAGTGGGATGCCAGGGTTCACACAGGCATTTGGAGAGAGAGAAGAAGGAGGTCTATCAGTGAGGGTGAGGAGCTGTGGTGCTTGCACATCGAGGATTTGGACCTGCAGGATGCACAGGTTGCTGGAACTTCTGGAGACATGGGGGAAAGCCCAGTTCCTGCCTGACCTGGGTCCTTGGGGAGAGGTGTGTGGAGCAGATGGCATGCTGTCTTCTGAGGGTCACAGTCCACATCTGCTTAGAATGCAAACAGGGCAAGATGGGGAGAGGCAAGGGTCTGGCTCCTTCCTTGTAGGTGGCCATTCTTAGGCATGCTTTCTCATCTCCAGTGTCAATTTGGCAATGTCTGGGGATGCTGGTTGTCACATCGAGGAACAGGATAGAGGTGAGGGACACTGTTAAACATCTTGCAATGACAGGTCACCCACTCCCTTCTCTCCTCATTAAGGGTTTCTCCTGGCTGAGACATGAGAGGTGTCAGGGTGTCATGGTGCTTTTAGAGGGACAAGGATGGAAGGCAGTGCTGCCACCTAATGAGTAACTGTTGAAGGGTGAAAGGGCATTGGTTATTTTCTCCTCTCAGCACTGGGGCTCGAACTTAGAGCCTCACTCATGCTAGGCAAGTACTTTCCCACTGAGCTACATCTGAAGCTTGATTTTTCTCAATTCTGTCTCCCTCTCTCCCTCTGAGATAAGGCCTTGGCGGTGTAGCCCAGGCTGACCTAGAGCTGTGACTGCATGTGTCTGTCACCATGCCTGGCTCTGTCCTCGTGTGAGAAGTCTGACTTTCTCTCACTAGTCCTGCGTTTCTTTCTCAGCTGCGGTTTGGCTATTTTGCTACCAGGTGACATTTGGCAATGTCTGGGGATGCTGGTTGTCACATTGAGGAACAGGATAGGGGCAAGGGACACTGTTAAACAGCTTGCAATGACAGGTCACCCACTCCCTTCTCTCCTCATTAAGGATTTCTCCTGGTTGAGACATGGGAGGTATCAGGGTTGAGAAGCCCCCCCAACTCATGGTGCTTTGAGGGGGACAAGGATTGGATCCAGTGGGCAGTTTTCAGCTTTCTGCCCACCTAAAGCCCTGTCTTTGGCAATGAGGATCCATTGTGAGTGGACTGGGGAGAGCCCAGTGGAGTTTCTCTCTGCGGCCCATGTTCCAGTGCTGACCCTTAGCACCCCTGGGGCCCTTGGTGACCATGGATGCTGACCACTTGTCCCAGTGGAGCTCAGCCTGGGCCTGGAGGAGTTGCACAAAGAACCTTTCCATGTCTGCTTTTAGTCCTGTGGCTGCAGGAATGGAGAGTGTGATAATTACTCACCTTGCTGCTCTGACAAAACACCAGACGAAAAACAATTTAGGGAAGAAAGGGTTTGTTTTGCTCACAGTCCGTCATGGTGGAGAAGGCTTGGAGGCAGGAGCATGAGGGGGCTGGTCACATGAATCCCTAGCCAGAAATTAGAGATGAAAGCTGGTATTCAGCTCACTTTCTCCTTTTTATACAGTCCAGGACCTCAGCCTTTGAAATGGGCATGTCCACATCACCTCAGTTAACTTCATCTAGATAATCCTCCACAGTTATGCCCAGGGATTTATTTCCATGGTGATTAAAAAAACCCACCAAATTGATAATCAATATTAGCCATCACAGGGAGAAAGCCCAGTCCGGCCACTGGTAAAGCAGGATGTGTGTCCTTCTGGTAACGGGGGTGGGGACACCTGTGTTGCCAGGCCTTTCTCACTGTAGATGTGGCCTGGCTTTTCCCTGGCTTTGAGGACCTTCCCCACTTTGCTCTGGAACCACTGCTCTGAGTGTCTATCCCCTTTTACCTTGTGGCTGTCCTGATGAGGTTCATGCTTCAAGCCTCCAGAAGCACTGTCCACACCCCGCTCCTGGCTGCTCCCCTTCTTGTCACGTGACAGTAGCAAGCACAGTCTTACACGGTCTGTCCCTGAAAGTGCAGCTTCACCACAAGTGGAGGGGGTGACCAGCATCTCCTTGCCTCCATCTTCAATATGAGGAAGCAGGGCAGGAGAGAGGTAGGAGAGAGGAGAAAGTGTCCCGAGGGGCTGGGAAGACGGCTCAGCAGGGAAAATGCCTGCCTTAGCCTAACTGACAGCACAGTGTGATCCCCGAACCCTCGTGAAGGTGAAAGAAGAGAGGTAACTCCACAGAGCTATGCTCTGACCCACACACATGCCTGGGTACATACACCCTCTACTATACACATAATGATAACAAAAATTAATAAAGTGCCCCATGGCAGCTGTGAGCACCCAGTGACATCGAGGGCACAGGCCTAGGATGCTCACCAATGACCAGGCAGGGGACTCAGGAGAATGACACTTGGATTTTTCTACCAGTGCCTGTGATACTTAACTTTTTGTCAACTTGGCATGAACTAGACACATGAGAAAGAAAGAACCTCAGTGGAAGAGTTGCCTCCATCAGACTGGCTTGTGGGCAAGTCTGTGGGAACATCTGATTAATGATTGATGTGGGAGAGCCTGGCCCACTGTGGGTGGTGCCATCTCAGGGCAGGTGGTTCTGGGTTGCATAAGAAAGCAGGCTGAACAGGGAGAGCAAGTCAGCAAGCAGTGTCCCTCCATGGTTCCTGCCTCTGCTCCTACATGAGTTCCTGCACCAACTTCCCTCCAAGATCCGCTATGACCAGGACATGTAAGCCAAATAAACTCATTCCTCCCAAGCTGCTTTTGGTCACAGTGGTTATCACAGCCATTGAAAGCAAATTAGAATGGTGAGCTGTTGTGTCTCCTCTTGCCAGAGAGGGGGGCAGAAGGACATCCCTCTGACTCCTGTGGCAGGTGCTTTCTTGCCACCTGGGGGTTGAACGCTGGTCCCCAGCTGTGTGGCCTTTTGTCCTGCAGACTCTGACCACCATTGTGTGCCTCGCGTCTGAGTTCCAAGTTGCTTCTGTTTACATCTATGACTCTCAATTCAGGGATTAATTAGCTACTGTTCTTGGAACACATGGGACAGACCTAGACTGGGCAAAATCCTAAACATGGCTAAGGCACCATGACTCTCAGTCCAGAGACAGGACAGCTATGTGACTCAGAGGCAGGCATGGGAGAAACATTCCAGTCACCAGCCCAGACAAACCAGTGCCCTCTTCCAGGTCCCCAGGCACCTCTGCAAGGACATTCAGTTTGGTCAATTCCAGGGATGATGTGTCCTAGTGCCTGTGGTACAAGGAACTCCTTAGTGAATCTGATGTTCAATCTTGCTGAGGTCACAGGTAAGCAAACACAAGTGACTTCATATACACTCATGCACACGCGTGCGCGCGCGTGGGCACACACACACACACACACACACACACACACACACACACACCACCTCATTGCAAGGGGGGTGCGCAATGGGGGCCGTTTAATTGCAGGTGCACGTGCAGGCTCTGTGCTTTTCTTAAAGCACTTGGGAGGAGCTCATCATTTAGTGGGGAGTAGGTCCGAGAATGTGGGGTGCAACCCTGGTACACAGAATAAAAGCACCCGAGGAGGGAAGAGGTCTGCCCCAGGCAGCATGGCTGGAAATACAGCCAAGTAAATGAGATCAGCCTGTGTTTACTTCAGCCTTATCCACACGAGCCAGGGCAGGGAATCAGCCCATGTGTCCAGAGATGGAGGAGCAGGCAAGGGAGTGCTGCTCACCTCTGAAAACAAAGGATGCCCTCTCACCTGCAATGTGAATGACTCAGCACCAGGTTCTGTGGAGTGAAAGATGCCTGGTGTCCAGTTAGATGCTGTCTGCGGAACACGGACTCCCACAGAAACAGAGGACAAATGAAGTCCCCTGGCTCTGTCATCAACACCAGATCAGGCCAAATAATTTTGTAATGCTTTAAGCAAGCTTACAATTTTGTGTTGGTCGGTGTTCATAGCTAGGACCACGGGAAGGAAAGTGAGGCACCCAAGGTATGGATTTAAGAAAGACAGGTTTGGCAATCTGGAGGTGACCCAGGCAGTGCCCAGAGAATTCAGATTCCTTCCTGGGACAGCCCTACTTGTCCTGGAGTTTAGCCACTGTCTAGAGTCTGCATATCATGAAGGCTGTCAGTACAAGCATAAAGTAAAGCTCCACGGTGCCCCTTTAAAATCCCTGCTTCATCCAGGGGCTCAGACAGGACCTCTGGCCCACCTTCTGCCTTTTCAGCCTTGGCTCTGTTCCTTTCAACTGGCCATGCCCTGTGGTAGCAAGATGGCTGCTGCTGCTCCAGCTTCTCTTCCTCCAGAGCCCTGTACTAGCCACATAGCATCTATTGGATACTCATTCCTGAACCAATCATGGTAGCCAGAGAAATGGGATGCTCTGACTGGTCAAGTCTGAGTCCCATGTCAGCTTCTGGAGCCAAGATGGAAACTATTGCCTGGATGGGGGAGGGTGAGTCCCAGAAGAAGCCAGAATCATGTTACAAGAAAGAGGGAAGGGACAGAGCAGACAGACCATAAGAATCAACTTCCGGCACAGAATCACAAGCCAAGAGAACAAAAGCCCACAAACACCCACGTACCTACCTTCTGTTTCAGAACCTTGGTAGATCATTGGTGTATTCTCCTCCTCCTTAGACTGTCTGACCTGATCCCTGGTCACAATTTAAATTTAAACAATCATTCAGTCCAGTGGAATGGAGCAGCAATTACAGATTTAGACAGAGAAGTGAAATTTCCAAGAGGCTTTTAATTTAGACTTAATTGCCATGATTTCCAGTGGTCTTGCAGGTAGTAATTGTTTAAAGACATTTAATGAAACTTAATCAGTCCATCGCAACACACTGCAGGCCTGGGACGGTCTGTGGATGCTGTCACATGCTGTGAGCACCTGCTTTTGCAAGGTGAAGATGCTTGTGGGGAGTCTGCTTTGGGGAAGGCTGCCAGGCTTAGTGCTTTCTGGCAAATCATCATGTATATTTGGGAGTTCGAGACTTCAGGGGAGCCTTGGCTTCTGCATCTCTCTCCTCAGGACCCCATAGGCGAGCATTTGCATACTTGTTGTGAGCCCTTATTACGTCATTTTGTAGATGACATACTCAGAGGGCAAGGCTGTGGCTAGGCTCACCCTAGGCACTAAGCATCACTTTTTAAATATTTTATTTTATTTATTTTTATTTTATGTGCATTGCTGTTTGGCCTGCATGTATGACTGTGTGAGGGTGTTGGGTCCCCTGGAACTGGAGTTACAGACAGGCAGCGGTGACATCTTTTATGTGAACACAATCCCCTTTCCTCTAATCCTCCCCGCAATCCCCACCCCAGGCTGTGTTGTCTCTCAAGTGTTGTGATGATGATGGTGGTGGGTATTAGAATCCAGCAGCCTTTGTCTCTGAGTTGTTAGTGACAATACACAAGCCATTGGTTCTCTGGAAAGACATGTCACACACCAAGTGAGCGTAGACCTGGTAGTGCCGGGGGCGGGGTGGGCACTCTCTGGAGGCTGAGACAGGTGGCGTGTCTATGCAGTGCTGGCCTGGGGCCCGTAGCCCATGTTGGCTATTATTGTTATTATTAGACCTGCAACATTCATTATTTTAGCTCTAATGATGCACAGGCACTTTGCCAAGTTCTGTGTGTGAAGACAAGCTCACATCTTTGCCCGTGGGGAGACGAGTGAATGAGCAAATGATGCAGAATGCTGTCCACTTGTGCCTGTATCTTGTTGCACATTTGATGATGATAGAGTGGTTGCTTAGCACACCCCAGGGATGTGTCAGGGTGTGGACAGTGTGCACCAAGGGGCTCTGAGAGCACTGGGAGGGCTTCCTGGGAATGCACCAGTGAATACCTGTCCTACCTGAGGAGACTGACAGGACATTCGATTGCAGCCCGAGCCTGCTTGAGCTTGGGTTTATGAAGTGACCATGGCTTAGAGGAGTGGCGCACCTTCCGTGTGTGGGGTCTTCTACTGGCTCTGCAGTGACCCCGGTCATGATAACCTTGTCACCCAGTGTATTGCTGGGTAGCAGGGGTTGGTTTGTGCACCCACTGAGGTGTGTACACCTGCATCCCCATGGCTTTGCGGATGCCTTTCCTATGTGGAGGGTGAGAACGGGTAGATTTTCAGAGATTGGGACAGACAGGGATGAGGGGACTGGACTGGCTTTTGGGGGGCTCTTCTCACCTTGGGCTCTAACCCCAGGCCAGGCAGTCAAAGTCATGAGGTCACCTGAGTCAGTACCAGGAACATTATCCTCACTGTGTCCCCCTCTTTGCACTGGAGGGGGCCAGAGCAGAGTTACATCTTGGCCACTCCTCCATGTTTCAATTCTTTGTGAGGCTTAGCTTGTTTTCACTAAAGGGGTGCCCATGCCTGTGCATGTTTGCATGTGTGCGTGCGTGTGCGTGTGTATGTGTGTGTGAATTCAATTGTGTGAATGCATATGCCCCTGTGTGTGTGTGTGTGTGTGTCCGTGTGTGTGTGTGTGTGTGTGTGTGTGTGTGTGTGTGTCCGTGTGTCCCACTCATTTATTAGAATGTTTGTGAGATAGTCAAGAAAGATGCTGTCACCAGGGACAAGCCTATGGGGGATTCCAAGAAATCAGTCTTCCTCTGCTAACCTCTGCTCAGTCACTGAACCCTGAGCCCTGAGGCCCAGGTTCCAGGAGTCTTTAGTGGGGAGCCAAGAGGGTGCTTTACACCCCGTCACCAAAGAACTGCATTTCCAGTCACACTTCTCTCTCTTCACCACAGATTCCCTGGAACCTTGCTTTTGAAACTCCGAGGACAGATAAGTGTCTTTCTGTCCAGCAACCTATGCAGGTTAGCCAGTGGCTGTCCCTCCCTAGAGGGCTGTGAGGTCCCAGGTGCCACTCGCTGTGCCCTTGGAGCTAGCCCCCAGGCTGATGTCCTTATTTGCTGGTCTTTTTTGAAATTGTATCAGATTTGTTTTGTGCCCTGGTGGTGGCAGCAGCCACTGTTAGGACAGGAGCTGTGGTGCCCAGAGCAGAGTCTCACAGATGAGGAAGTTGTGTCTGGCAGTGGCCTCAGCAATGGCAGCAGCAGGGTTGGGGGTCCTTAATCTTCCCAATGGCCAGCCATTCCCAACAATGCACTGGGCTTCTCAGGGGCCCCCTGCTGCCTCCAATTGTCTTGATACAAAAGCAACTTTGGACTCTTTCTGTAACTTTTCTTGCACTTGAGCTGGGCTCCTGGGAGCCACTGGCCAGTCTCCAGGTGGAGCAGGAGCAGATGCAGAACCCGTATTAACGATCTCAGAATTATTTCTTGGCCGAGGAGGTTGGGGACAGAGTGTGCCGCCAGAGCAATCCAGGCTGGCTAATTGGGCAATTTAAAACTCAGGGTTTTAGAGCCTGGCAGCTCTGCTTTCCTCAACAGGGGGCCAGGGTGGTTTAAGATATGGACATGTGTTGTCATGGTCCTTTAGGGAGTTGCAATGGTCCCAGTTCTGCATTACCTGTCACCATGGCAACTGTGAACTGAACTTTCTGCTCTCCAGGTCTCTCCATCACAGAAAGAGGTTGTGAATTGGGATGTCTCAGATTTGGCTCATAAATAAGTTTGCCTCTTTTCTTTCCCTTTCTGCCTGTGTCTCAGAAAACATGGCTTATCATTCAGTTTAGCTTTGGGTGCTGTGGGATGTTCAAGTATGTCAAATGTGTTGCTCTGATTGGCCAGTAGCCAGGCAGGAAGTGTAGGCGGGACAAAGAGAGAGGAGAAGTCTGGGAAGTGGAAGGTGGAGGCAGAGAGAGCTGTCAGCTGCCGCCATGACAAGCGAGTTGTAAGGTACAGGTAAGCCACAAGCTATGTGGCAAGTTATAGATTAATAGAAATGGGTTAATTTAAGATAGAAGAAGTAGATAACAAGAAGCCTGCCACAGCCATATAGTTTATAAGTAATATAAGTGTCTGAGTGATTATTTTATATGTGGATTGTGGGACTGCAGGGGCTTGGTGGCACCTGGAGAGATCTCCAACTACATTTGGAAATGCCTCACCCTTTTGGAAAGAGAACCACCTGCTAGGTTTCTGTATTAGTCGGGGTTCTCTAGAGGAACAGAACAAATAGGAGACATATTTTATGGAAGGGGATTTGTTAGATTTGCTGAGTTCAATGATGACCACTTGCACATTGGAGACGCTAAGAGGCGTAACCACTCAGTCTATGGGTGTGGATGCTTCTGCAGTCCTGGCCTGGCTCCGGAGGCCTGGAGGACTCTTGGAGAGGCTGGCCTTTAGTCCATGTTGGAAAGCCAGGAGCCTGGGTTCTGATGTCGGCAGAGGATGGCAATAGCCACAGCAGCCACAGAGCAGATGTGCTGGCAGAAGCCAAGGCAGGCAGCAGCCCTGCTTTGTCCTTTCACTTGTCACAGCTGGGCTACCTCCAGAAGGTGCTTCACGCACTGGGCAAGGGTCTTTCCCTTCAGTTAATTCTTCCCAGAAATGCCCTTTACAGACCTGCCCAGAAGTTAACTGATCCCACATCAAGTTGGCAACCGAGATTTACCATTGCAGTCCCTCATTCGAAGACAATGAAATGTCAGGTCCCAGGGGGCCCTGTGGGAATGGTGGGGCTCCTTGCATAAAAGCCTCTGTGAGGGTTAGTGGTGGCCTCAGGGCCTCTCAGGGTGGGTTTTTTTTTTTTTTACAGAGACTCAGTATGAGCCATTAATTGTATTTTCAGTCTGTAGTCTGATGGTTTGGCTCCCTGTGGTCTGTGGTTGGAGGGTAGAGGTGTCTCCATTCCAGCCAGGGGATCCCTAGATCATCAAGACACAATGGGGAGAGCCACTCAAATGCAAATAGCCAATTTAGAGCCACACTCAAGTGCCATCTTTATTGGGCTCATACATGCAGGTCACCCTCCTGTGTGGATCTCCCCAGGGCCAGGATATAGTGGGTAGCCATTCCAGCCTTGGCCTGGAAGTTCCAACCCCCACTGAGGCTTAGGTAATGCCTACAAGGCTGAGAGAGGACGCATCACGATCCTGGATCTTCAGTGTCCTCTCTCAGCCCTGACTTGGAATGGCTACCCACTACACCAGGGACAGCCAGGGACAGCCTGTGTCTCCATGTTTCCAGGTTCAGACCCTGAAAGTGGTTGCAGTTGGTAAGAAAGTCCAGGGGTAGGTATTGGGTTGGAGGCCTCCAGGGAGATTGAGAAGGGGTGGGCCAGGCTGGCTCTCTTGACCTGGCCTTTTGAGGACAGCAATATATGCCAGGAAAAGATGAGAGATACAGTACACCTATGGCCTCATTTCCATGGCCCAGTAACATTCTGCTCCCGACCTCGGTGGAATTCAGGGAGTGGCCCACAGGCTGTCTCTTGGTGGTGCTGTGTGTGGGATCCAGTCTAAGACAGCGCTCTCCTTTTGGCTGACCTTTCTGCTTTGAAATTGCCTGTCACCGAGCATGTTATACCTGGAGGTCAGCACAGGGCTTCATTTCATTCTTGTGTTGGGGAAAAAAAAATCAAACAAACAAAACAAATCTTCGGCAGCCCTAAGGGCCTCTGCTTCAGTGTACCTGCCGAGCTCCTGGGATAGGCATCCTGGCCTTAATCACAAGAAAATAGGAGGTTTGTTGCCTGCTTTGGAAATGTGTGGGGATAGCTGTCATCTTCAGGGAAGCCTCCTCCTTTTCTGGGGACAGGACACTTAACAAGAGGGTCCTGCTGGGAACCTTGTGTGATGGAGATGGGTGAGTGGGTTCCAGGTGTACCCAGGAGAAAAAGTGTTTGCTCCTTGGAAGAATGCTTTCCCTGCTGTGTTTTTTCTTTTCTTTTCTTTTTTCTTTTTGTTTTTTTTTTTGTTTTTTGTTTTTTGTTTTTTCGAGACAGAGTTTCTTGTAGCTTTGCACCTTTCCTGGAACTCATTTGGTAGCCCAGGCTGGCCTCAAACTCACAGAGATCCACCTGGCTCTGCCTCCCGAGTGCTGGGATTAAAGGCATGTGCCACCACGGCCTGGCTCCTGCTGGGTTTTATAAGCAAGATCTTCACCCCAAAGAGTTCTGAAGCAGCTGCTGGGCCTCACCAGAAGGGCTGAGACTTTAAAGATCACAAGTCCACAGGACTCTGTCTGGTCATGGGTTGTTTGTATCAACAGAGCTGAATAGTGATTTGCTCCCAGGGTCATAGGTGGTTTATTTAGGTCAGGTCCCCAAGGTGGGGGGTCTCTGATGGGTTGTGTGGGTTGGACACTGCTCTAGAGACCCTGGTCTAACAGAGAGTGGGACAAGTTGTGGCCTGCCTCTGCTTCCAGTGGAGTCCGTTTGGAGGAATGGTGGAGGCTTCTTGCACAAAAGTCTCTGTGGGGCCAGTGGTGCTCCAGGGATTCTTGGGGTGTATTTCACAGAGCCTGTGTACAAACCATACCTTGGTTTTCTGTCTGTATTCTGATGCTTTGGCATTTGTGGTCTTTGGTTGGAGGGTGGACACCCATGTATAGCCAGGGGAATCCCTAGAAAGGCAAATAGCCTGGGGAGAACCCAGAGTCTGACCTGGTCTTGCCTACCTCTTCCTGCGCACACTGTAGCAGGGGTGGGCTTGTCCCACACCCTGCTGTCTCCACTCCTGTTTCTAAGGTCTGGGAACGCAACAAACTCCTTTCTTCGCCGTCCTTGTCTTAGTTACTGTTGTGTTGCAGTGACTAGACACTTACGGCCGAGGCAACTTATAAAAGCAGGCATTTCATCGGGGCTCGCTTACCACTCCAGAGAGTTAGTCCAATGTCATCATGATGTGGAGCATAGTGGTCCGCTGGCAGGCATGGTGCTGGAGCAGTAGCTGAGAACTTATTTCTGAGCCACAAGCAGGAGGGAGGGAGGGAGGAAGAGAGAGAGAGAGAGAGAGAGAGAGAGAGAGAGAGAGAGAGGAGAGGAGGCTGGGCCTGTCATGGGCTTTTGAAAATTCAAAGTCCACCCCCAGGGCTTTTGAAAATTCAAAGTCCACCCCCAGTGACACACCTCCAACAAGGCCACACCTCCTAATCCTTCCCAAACAATCCACCAACTGGGAACCACACATTTAAATATAGGAATCTATGGGGCTGTTCTTATGCAAGCATCTTAGTTACTTCTAGGTCTATGTATTTTACAAGAGTAAGCAAGTCCTGGGTACCCTTGACACAGGTGGCAAGAGAGGACCGCTGGGAAAGGACACCCAGACACCATCTTCTGTGGATCCACTGTCCTCCAGGCACTCCCAGGCCTGGTCAAAACAAGGTCAGGCTGTGCTGGGGGTCCTGAGGGTGAGCCAAGAAAATGTGTCACCCATTTGCCTATAGGCCAATCTCTACTAAGATTTACTCTTCCCAGGTTTGTCTGGGTTTGAGCCTGGTTGACAACGTGGCACTGTTGCATCAACCAAAGTTCATCCCCAACAAGCCTCCAATATGGTTTCCAGTCTCTAGAAGCTAGAATATTAGGGTCATCACTGAGAACAAAACAGCTCAACAGTAATGCCTGAGGAGAGCATGTCAGTGGACAGCACAAGAAGTCTTACACAAGAACTTCACCTTCAGAAGGCTCAGCCCTTCACTACAGGTATACCTATCTGTCAGCATCCCTGGGAGAGGGCACCGCAGTATCAAGGACTAGCTCAAGCTGTCAGTAAGAGTAGGGTGATAAGCCCCAGGCATACAATGCATTCTCTTCTCCAACTTGACTCCTCCAAGTTGGACCAATACTGCTGAGAATCCTGGAGGTTCAGCTGCTGAATGAGCACCTTCCCCCAGTGATGAGGGAATTGTCACAAACAAGAGTTAGGGAGCCAGCCTGTAAGTCCTGCTGAAGTCTGTATATTCCTGGGTCCCCATCCCTGTCCTTCCACTTGCCTCACTGGTCCATGGCAGGTGCCCTGCATAAGGGGCGGGTACAGCTGCCAGTAAGATGAGGCCTCACCCTTCCTAAGCTTAGCCTAGACTCTTTTGGAACAGGACAGAGACCTCAGCTATCAGAGAGATGGGGATGGGGGCAAGAGTCAGGTAGCCCTGAAGCACAGACTGTCCGGCCAGATAGAACAGCTCGTCACTGTTCACAGCCCCCAATGTCCGCCACAGGGAGGAAGTAAGCAGCAGGCAGGAGGCATGTGTGCTGTGGGATGTTCAAGTTTGTCACATGTGTTGCTCTGATTGGTTAAAATAAAACACTGATTGGCCAGTAGCCAGGCAGGAAGTATAGATGGGACAAGCAGAGAAGAGAATCCTGGGAAGTGGAAGGCAGAGGTGGAGAGAGTTGCCAGCCGCTGCCATGACAAGCGAGATGTAAGGTACAGGTAAGCCACGAGCCATGTGGCAAGTTATAGATTAATAGAAATGGGTTAATTTAAGATAGAAGAAGTAGATAACAAGAAGCCTGCCACGGCCATATAGTTTATAAGTAATATAAGCGTCTGAGTGATTATTTTATACGTGGGTTGTGGGACTGTGGGGCCTTGGTGGCACTTGGAGAGAAGCTCTCCAGCTATACATGTGAGGGCTGCCTGTGTTTTCAACCTGCAGTTCATCAGCCCTTGAGGGCATTTGCAGTGTCTTGTACATGGCTTATGGCACCAGTGTGAGTCCCTAGACCCCAGGATCTTCCTGTTAAATTGCCCCAGGAATCTGTCTGGCACAGGTCTCTCAGCCCTTATACTCCATCAGTCTTACCTGCTGTCTGACTATGACCTCAGTTTCCCCATCTGTGAGGAAGGAGCCTGCTCCAGGTGACCTCCAAGGCTCTCCTGGCTGGCCCAAGGTTCCCTTTCGTGTTTGTTTCAGACACCCACTTCAGGGCTGTCTGTCCCTGACGTGATTCGGTGCTTCCCTGGCTGGGAACTGCAAGCTATTTACCTGATGATGGGTTCCTTGTCTTCCCACTGAGCCCGGCAGTCATGAGGAGCGTGCAGGAGTACCAGGGCCATTTCACTTTCATTTTCTTTCTTCCTGAAGTTCAATACTCTCCGAGTCACCTCGGCATGGTAATGCTATTTTCCTGGCAGGAATGCATTTGCCGGAGCTGTCACTCATCCCGAGCCACTCCGTCTCAGCGCTCCAGCCGGCCTGACCGAACGACGGAGCTGCCTGTAATTTACTGGTTGATAGACCCAAATCACTGCTCAGACCTTGCCAGTGGCACAAGTTAAGGACAAGTTCTCTGCAAATTGGTTGCCAAACAGGTTCGTGGCCCTAAGTGACTGAATTTTCTCTCCTGGCTAATTTCCCCTCGATGGGCTGGTTGGCAGCTTTCCAGGGTCATTCTTGTGGGCCTGCCATATTTGCTTGAGAGTCAGAAGCTGGGACTCCCCTGGAGAGGGAGGCTGGGGCTGGAAGTTATGGTCCAGCTCAGAATCAGAGCAGGGGGCAGAAAGAGTACAGGTCAGAGATCCAGGTAACTTGAGTTAGAACTCTGGTGGGTCACTCACTAGTGGTGGCAGATGGACCACTACCATTACTGGCATCAGGCCCCCAATAGAGGTATCAGATCCCCAGCAGAGGTACAGGGTCTAGTGGAGGAACTGGGTACCCACAGAGGTTCCTTGCTGGAGTATTGGGTTTCTGTTGGAGTAGAGCAATAGCAAGCACACCACTCCCTTGCAGGAGCATCGGGTCCCCAGCAGGGGTACCATGTCCTCATCAGTGTGTCAGGTCACATGTGATGGGGCAGTGGGTAACTGGACTCCCCTCAGCAAAAGCACTCAGTCCCCATGTGTGGTGTGGTGGTCAGCAGGATGCTTGGGACAATCTGGTCCTTGTCTCCATAGCATATCTTGTCCAGAGCTGCCCACAGTTTTCTGTAGTTCCTGTGCCCACTGTGGTGGCTTAAATAAGATTCCCCGCCTTGGTCTCTGGCATTTGAATACTTGGTCCCAGTGGGTAGCACTGTTTGAGAGGTTTAAGAGGTATGGCTTTGCTAAAAAAACATGCCCAATTGGAGGAGGCCTTTGAGAGTTTAAAGACTCAAGCCATTTTGAGTTCATTCTCTTGGTTTCCTGCTTGTGATTCAAGATGTGAGCTCCCAGACACCTCCTCTGCTCTACTATAGTGGAACCATAAGCCCAAATACGGCCTTTCTTCTTCCTCTTGTTTTTGTTTTCTTTAAAATTTTTTAAAAATTCATTTTACATGCCAACTACAGATCCCCTTCTCATCCCTTCTCCTGCTCCCCCACATTCTCCTCCATGACCCACCCTCCCATCCTCTCTCCAAAAAGGGTAAGGCCTCCCACAGGGAGTCAGCAGGGCCTGGTACTTCAGCTGAGGCAGGACCAAGCCCCTCCTCCCTGCAACAAGGGTGAGCAAGGTGTCAGACCATATGTAATGGGCTCCAGAAAGCCAGATCATGCACCAGGGATAGATCCTGATCCCATTGCCAGGGACCCTCAAACAGATCAAGCTATACAACTGTCTCCCACATGCAGAGGGCCTAGTCTGGTCCCATGCATGTTCCACAGCTGTTGGTGTAAAGTTTGTGAGTTCCTATGAGCGTGGTTCAGTTGTCTCTGTAGATTTCCCCATCATGATCTTGACCTCCCCACTTGCTCATGTAATCCCACCTCCCTCTCTTTGACTGGACTCCCAGAGCTCTACCTGATGCTTGGCTGTGGATCTCTGCATCTGTTTCCATCAGTTACTGCATGAAAGCTCTATGATGACAGCTAGGGTATTCACTAATCTGATTACTGGAGTAGGCCAGTAATCCTCTCCACTATTGCTAATAGTCTAAGCTGGGGTCATCCTTGTGGATTCCTGGGAATTTCCCTAGCACCAAGTTTCTTCCTAATACCATAATATCTCCCTCTATCAAGATATTTCTTTCATTGCTCTCCTCTAGCTTGACCATTCCATTCCTTCATGTTCTGCTGTCCCGTCCCCTCCCCTCTACTTCCCACATCTCCAGTTTATTCATTGAGATCTCCTCTGTTTCCCCTTCCCAAGGTGATCCATGCATCCCTCTTAGGATCCTTCTTGTTACCTAGGTTCTCTGGAGCTGTGGGTTGTAGACTGATTATCTTTTGTTTTACATCTAGTATTCACTTATGAGTGAGTACATACCATGTTTGTCTTTCTGAGTCTGGGTTACCTCACTCACAATGATATTTTCTAGTTCCATCCTTTTGCCTGCAAATTTCATGATGTCATTGTTTTTTTACAGCTGAATAATATTCCATTGTGTATATGCACCACATTTTCTTTATCCATTCTTCAGTTGAGGGCTATCTAGGTTGTTTCCAGATTCTGGCTATTATGAATAATGCTGCTATGAACAAAGTTGAGTAAGTGTCCTTATGGTATGATTAAGCATGCCTTGGGTATATGTCCAAGAGTGATATCATTGGTTCTTGAGGTAGATTAATTCCCAATTTTTCTGAGAAGTTACCATACTATTTTTCAAAGTGACTATACAAGTTTGCACTCCCACCAACAGTGGAGGAGTGTTCCCCTTACTCCATATTTTCTCCAACATAAGCTGTCATCAGTGTTTTTGATCTTAGCCATTCTGATATGTGTAAGATGGTATCTCAGAGTCATTTTGATTTGCATTTTCCTGATAACTAAGGATGTTGAGCAATTCTTTAAATGTCTTTCAGCCATTTGAGATTCTGTTGAGAATTCTCTGTTTAGATCTATAGCCCATTTTTAATTGGATTGTTTGATATTTTGATGTCTAGTTTCTTGAGATCTTTATATATTTTGGAGATCAGCCCTCTGTCAGATGTGGGGTTGGTGAAGATCTTTTCCCATTCTGTAGTCTGTCATTTTGTCTTACTTATCGAGTCCTTTGCTTTACAGCTTCTTGGTTTCAGGAGGTCCCAATTATTAATTGTTGCTTTCAGTATCTGTGCTATGGGTAGTATATTTAGGAAATGGTCTCCTGTGCCAATGTGGTCTAGGTTACTTCCTACTTTCTCTTCTATCAGGTTCAGTGTAGCTGGATTTATGTTGAGGTCTTTGATCCACTGGGACTTGAGTTTTGTACATGGGGGTAGATATGGATCTATTTGCAATCTTCTACATGTTGACACCCAGTTATGCCAGCACAATTCGTTGAAGATGCTTTCTTTCTTCCATTGTACAGTTTTGGCTTCTTTGTCAAATATCAAGTGTTCATAGGTGTGTCAGGGTCTTCAATTCAATTCCATTGGTCCACATGTCAGTTTTTATGCCAATACCAAGCTGTTTTTATTACTATTTTTATTACTCTATAGTAGAGTTAGAAGTCAGGGATGTTGATATCTCCAGGGATGTTTTTTTGAGGTCTGTGAAGAATTGTGTTGGGATTTTGATGGAGATTGCATTGAATCTATAGATTTCTTTTGGTATGATTGCCATTTTTATTATGTTGGTTTTACCTATCCATGAGCATGGGAGATCTTTCTATTTTCTAATATCTTCTTCAATTTCTTTCTTCAAGGACTTAAAGTTCTTGTCATACATGTCTTTCACTTGTTTGGTTAGAGTTACCCCAAGATATTTTATATTATTTGTGGCTATTGTAAATGGTGATGTTTCTCTGATTTCTTTCTCAGCTTGTTTATAATTTGTATATAGGAGGGCTACTGATTTTTATGAGTTAATCTTGTATCCTACCACATTACTGAAGGTGTTTATCAGTTGGAGGAGTTCCCTGGTAGAATTTTTGGGGTCACTTATGAATACTATCATATCATCAAATAGCAAAAGTTTGACTTCTTCCTTTCCAATTTGTATCCTCTTGATCTCTTTTTGTTGTCTTATTGCTCTAGCTAGAACTTCAAGTACTATATTGAATAGGTATAGGGAGAGTAGACAGCCTTGTCTTATTCATGATTTTAGTGGAATTGCTTTTAATTTCTCTCCATTTATTTTGATTTTGGCTGTTAGCTTGCTGTAAATTGCCTTTATTATGTTTAGGTATTTTCCTTGTATTCCTGATCTCTCTAAGACCTTTATCATAAAGGATATTGGATTTTGTCAAAGGATTTTTTGGCATCTAATGAGATTATCATGTGTTTTTTTTTTCTTTCAGTTTGTTTATATGCTGTATTACATTGACAGATTTTTGTTATATTGAACCATCCCTGCCTCTCTGGGATGAAGCCTATTTGATTATGGTGGATGATTTTTTTATGTGTTCTTGGATTTGGTTTGCCAGTATTTTGTTGAGTATTTTTGCATCAATATTCATGAGGGAGATTGGTTTGTAATTCTCTTAGTTTGTTGCATTTTTGTGTGGTTTGGGTATCAGGTGACTATAGCCTCATAGAAAGAGTTTGGCAACTTTCCTTTTGTTTCTATTGTGGGGAACAACTTGAGGAGTATTAGTATTAGCTCTTCTTTGAAATTCTGCTAGAATTCTGCACTGAAACCATCTGGCCCCAGGCTTTTTTTTTTGGGTGGGAGACTTTTAATGACTGCTTCTATTTCCATTGGGGTTATAGGTCTATTTACATTGTTTATCTGGTCTTGATTTAATTTGGGTATGTGGTACCTATCCAGAAAATTGTCCATTCTTTTAGGTTTTCCAATTTTGTGGAGTATAGGTTTTTAAGTATGACCTGATGATTTCTTTGTTGTCTGTTGTTATGTCTCCATTTTAATTTTTAACTTTGTTAATTTAAATATTCTCTCTACTTTTGGTTAGTTTGGATAAGGGTTTGTCTATCTTGTTGATTTTCTCAAAGAACCAACTCTTTGATTCATTGATTCTTTGTACTGTTCTCTTCGTTTCCACTTTATTGATTTCAGCCCTCAATTTGATTGTTTTATGGTGTCTATTCCTCCTGGGTAAGTTTGCTTCTTTTTGTTATAGAGTGTTCAGGTGTGTTGTTAAGTCACTAGTGTGAGATTTCTTCAACTTCTTTATGTGCAAATTTAGATCCATGAACTTTCCTCTTAGTTCTGTTTTGACCCAGTGGTGATTCAGTTGAGCATTATTGAGTTTCCATGAGTTTTTAGGCTTTCTGTAATTCATGTTGTTGAATTCTAACTTTAAGCCATGGTGCTTTGATAAAATACAGGAGGTTATTCCAATTTTTTTTTTTAATCCATTGAGATTTGCTTTGTGACTGAATATGTGGTCAGTTTCAGAGGAAGTTCCGTAAGGTGCTGAGAATATTCTTTTTGTGTTTGGGTGGAATGTTCTGTAGATGTCTATTAAGTCCATTTGAGTCATAACATCTGTTAGTTCCCTTATTTCTCTGCTAAGTTTCTGTCTGGCAGACCTGTCCATTGGTGAGAGAGGCTTATTGAAGTCTCCCACTATTAGTGTGTTGGGTTTGATGTGTAATTTAAGCTGTAGTAATGTTTCTTTTACATATGTGTATGCCCTTGTATTTGAGGCATACTTATTCAGAATTGAGAGTTCATCTTGATGGGTTTTTCCTGTGATAAATATGTAATGTACTTCTCCATCTCTTTTGATTAATTTTAGTTTGAAGTCTATTTTATTAGATATTAGGATAGCCACATCAGCTTGCTTCTTGAGTCCATTTAGTTGGAAAATCTTTTCCCTACCCTTTACTCTGAGGTAGTGTCTGTCTTTGAAGTTGAGGTATATTTCTTGTATGCAGCAGAAGGATGGACCCTGTTTTCCTATCCATTCTGTTAGCTTGTGTCTTTTTATAGGTGAATTGAATCCAATGATATTAAGGGATATTAATGACCAGTGATTGTTAATTCCTGTTATTTTTGTGGTGATGGTATGTGTGTGTTTCCCTTCTTTGGGATTTGGTGGTGTGGGATTATCTATTGGCTGTGTTTTCGTGGGTGCATCTAACTTCCTTAGGTTGGATTTTTTCTTCTAGTACTTTCTGTATGGCTGAATTTGTGGATAGGTATAGTTTAAATCTGACTTCATCATAAAATATCTTGTTTACTCCATCTATGTTGATTGAGATTTGCTGGGTATAGTAGTCTGGGCTGGCATCTGTGGTCTTTTAGTGTCTGCATAATGCCTGTCCAGGACCTTCTGGCTTTCAGAGTCTCCATTGAGAAGTCAGGTGTTATTCTGATGGGTCTGCCTTTATATGTTACTTGGTCTTTTTCCTTTGCAGCTCTTAATATTCTTTCTTTATTCTGTATGTTTAGTGGTTTGATTATTATGTGGTGAGGGGCCTTTTTTTTAGGGGGGAAGGGGATCCAGTCTATTTGGTGTTCTGTAACCTTCTTGTATCTTCATGGGCATTTCCTTCCTTAGGTTGGGAAAGTTTTCTTCTATGATTTTGTTGAATACATTTTCTGTGCCTTTGAGCTGGTATTCTTCTCCTTCTTCCATCCATCTTATTCTCAGGTTTGGTCTTTTCATAGTGTCCCAGATTTCCTACATGTTTTGTGTTAAGAATTTGTTGGATTTAACATTTTCTTTGACTGACGAATCCATTTCTCTATAGTACCTTCATCATTGGAGACTCTCTCTTTTATCTCTTGTATTCTGTTGGTTATGCTTGCATCTGTAGTTCCTGTTCATTTACTCAGATTTTCCATTTCCAGCATTCCCTTGGTTTGTGTCTCCTTTATTGCCTCAATTTCAGTTTTCAAGTCTTAAACTGTTTCTTTCATCTGTTTCAACTGTTTCATCCTTGGTTTTCTTGACTTTCTTTAATGGATTTATTGATTTCTTCCATTTTTTTTGTTTATCTTTTTCTCAATTTCTTTAAGGGAATTTTTCATTTCCTCTTTAAAGACCTCTATCATCTTCATAAAGCCATTTTTAAGGTCATTTTCTTCTGCTTCTTCTATGTTAGGTTGTTCAGGTCTTGCTATAGTAGAACTACTCGGTTCTGGTGGTGCCATATTGCTCTTTATGTTGTTGAATGTATCCTTGCACTAGTGTCTACCCTTTTCTTCCTCCAATCAGTGCAAATGGTGTCTGTATCTCAGGGAGCAGCTGTGGTCTTATCAAATGGGAGGGTTTGGGGGAAGGAGTGGGGCTTGTGGATTATAGAGTCTGATGCGAGGTGGTGGTGGTCAGGCCTGCTTGCAGGAGTCTTGCCTGCTGGCCTGCAACTTGATCTGCCAAGCCCTTCCTCCTTTAAGTGGCCTTTATCTATCACAGACACAGAAAAACACTGAATACACTCACATCTCAGAGCTATAGATATACAGTGGTGGGTGGTCAGCCCCAGAGTAGAGGAGTTTTCCCTTGGTCTGTCACTCATCCATAGCTGCTGATATCTTCTGTCTCCTTTGGAGAAGTACCTGCCTCTGCAGTCTGCCCCATCTGCCATTGATTCCAGTGAAAGTCACTGAGAAGAAGACAGGCTGAGACAAGCTGTCTGTGAGTGCCTGAGCGTGGAAGGAGTCACTTTTCTGTTTAAAATACCCTGAACCGATGCAATGAAGGATGGCCACAGGGCTTTACAGAGAATGTAAACAGTTTGATTTTTTCCCCTATACTTTGTTGGTCATGGCAACTTGCTACATAGCAGAGGAAGTTTTTTTTTTGTCTTTTTTTGTTTTTGTTTTTTGTTTTTTTTGCCTGCTCTCCTCTTCTTCTCCTTTTTCCTTCCTTTTCCTTCTTCATTAAGTGGACCTCTGTAGTGTGGAGATCTCCCCCAACATGGTGGCCCCTCTCCCCAGGAGCAGCCAGAACCCATGGAGCATTCTCAGGAGTCAGTGCCAAGTTGGGAACAGCAGAGTCATAGGTTCCCTGGTCAGGAGGAGGAACAAGGAACCCACTGAAATTAGAGTAGGGTCCCCCAGAACCTGGGCCCAAGTGATGTCAGTCAGCTCTTGTAGCCTGGTCCCACAGCACACCTTTCCTTGGCCTCACTGCCTTGGCTTTGTCAGGCATGCTGGTTAGACACGTAGGCTGCAAAAGGCTCTGGCTCTGTTCTCAGAGCTCACCCAGGAAGATCAGCAGGAGGGGAAAAGATCCCAGGGCAGGCCTCTCATTGGCTCTGCTCATCACTGGGTCACAGCGTGAGCCAACCTCAAGGTTCAAATTCTGGGACTGAACGTGACAGAGCTTCAGCCAGAGGAGGGGACTGCAGTCGAAGACAGGAGGCAGCTGTGACAGGGACAGGAATCCCTGTATTCTTCCCGTGTTTCTCTTTATACTTTTTCTAGAGAAGGGAAACAGGCCATCCAGAAGGGCATCTCTCAAATCTGTCTCCAGGAGATGGACTGCTCAGCATTTTTCTGTTCGCAGACTTGCTGGAGAGTCTGCAGCCCTGGCTGGCTTCCCCTTTGCAGCAGCAGCTCCTCAGCTCCACTCTGGTCCTTCTGCCGCAGGAGGATGGTTGGTTGGTGCAGCTTGGGAGAGAGCCGGAGAGTGATCAGCCTCATCAGATCCATGTGCTGTCATGCACCCAGCTCCTGTCAGCTGCTTGGAAGAGACAGGAAGTATAGCAGAGATAATGGGAGGGCTACAGTCCAGGTTGGGGACCAGCAGGGATTCAGGATTCAGCAGGGACCCTGACACCCTGCCTTACAAATGGCTGAATGCTGAAGAGGACTAGTTTGCTAGTTAGTATGTGGCCCTTCCTGTGTGAATGGAGAAAGGAGCCAGGGTCCTTTTCCAGGCTAAGCAATGCTGCATCATGCCAGGGAAGGGTAGTCACTTCTGGGGCAGCTTGTGTCCCCAAGCTCCAAAACAACTATTTGGGAAAGGCAGACAGGAAGGGAAAGTAATTGGTGGAGACCCAGGTCCTGTGCTTTTCTGTTCCTCCTAGGGGGAACCTTGGTAGATGATAGAACTGGGCCTCTAGCTTCCCTCTAAGCCTTGGAGGCAGGTGGGAGATCATTGCATTGGGAGGTGAGCAAGGCTGTGTCTGGAGCTACAGAGCCTCAGTGTCTTGGGGAGCAGAGGTGAGGTGAGGCAGGGAGAGGGGCTGAGCATAGTAGCTGGGCCTGTTTCCATCTCTCCCTACAATTGACTAATCAAGTTTTAGTTTTTAATAAGTCAGTAGGTCCAGATGTTTCTATTGTATGCTACAAATGTTAATTACCTCCTAATTACTTATTAGTGGGCCATGCTGGCAAGAGTTGCCCCAGAAGCCCAGCCAAATGAGTCCAAAGCTTCAAAAAGGAATAGATTGACTAATGGTGTCTTCTGGCAGTGGATTCCAGAGATTTCTCATTGCCTTAAGGTTATTTCCAATAGTTGTTAGTTTTAGAGAGGAGCCCCATGTCCTCTACACTGAGGACCTCTGTAGTTAAGTGGTCAGAGCCTCAGGGACAGACTGACATGTGCTGGCTAATCATTTTGGTGTTATGCAATAGTTCTCACACGCGGTCAGACTCTGAGGGGCTCAGGAGGGTGGGTGAGATGCAGGTTCTGGTTCAGATCTGGGAGGGAAAGACATCTCCAACGCTCGGAGGGTCCCTGTGTCTTCTCTAGGGTCCTCCACACCCTTCTCCTCAGATGAACCTTTGGCATCTCATCTGATCCAGGAGCCAGACCTACTGCACAGGAACTTGTCCACGCCAAGTCTTTGGTGAATGATGGCCCTTCCCAGGGCTAACAAAAGTAGGATATTTGTGGCTTATTCTAATGTCCAGATTTGAACCTTGACTATGGCTGTGTCCTGGTGCCACAGTTTCAGGTACACTAGTTAGCATTGACCATCTTATATCAGAAAGTCAGTATGGGCTGGCAGGGGTGGGTAGCTCAGTTGATAAGGTACTTGCCTTGCATGTTTGAGAGCCTGTGTTGAATCCCTAGTGTCCACATAAGATGTTGGGTGCAGTGGTGCATGCTGGGGAGGTGGAGGCAGGGAAATCTCTGGGCTCATTAGCCAGTTCTGCTGCTCTAACTGGCGAGCTCTGGGCTAGTGAAGGACTCTGTTTCAAAGGAGGTAGATGACATTCCTGAGAGGGACATCTAGGGCTGTCCTCCAGCTTCCACACCTCCACACATGCACTCTCACTCACACATATGCACGCGCACCTACATGTGTGCATGTACACATGCACACACACATGTACAGTATCATATTTTTAAAAAGGATAAGCATCAGGAATAGCAGGAGAGGGCTTGTGAGGGAGGGTATGCATCTGTTTGCCTTCTACTTACCTCCCTTGCCCAGTTGGCAAAGACATTCTTCAGGAGGCCATCTGCTGTGGAGGGACTTGCTTGTCATCTCCCTGGGAGCTCTGCACCTAGTCTTCATTGAAGAAAATGCTTGCTTCTTGGTTTCCTCCTTGAGACCCCCTTGCTATTCATGAGGATTAAAAATAGACAGGGTGAAGAGTAAAACAGATGGACGTAGTCATTGATCGGGGCAGTTTGTGGCAGTTTTATAGCAAATCATGACCTATTTTTTTCCTGGTGTTGAGGAGCATTGATTTCTGTGTAACCCATGAAGCATGATGCATCTGTTTCTCCAGTGTCACAGTGGGTCTGACAGAGGAGAGCTGGGCACTGTGCAGTTCTTAGAATCCTTGCAGTTCCTGGTAACTCCCCTGTATGTTCATCCATCCATTCATTTATTAATTCATTCTCTAATCCATCCCCTCATCCATCCATCCATCCATCCACTCACCCACCCATCCATCCATCTAGCCATCCTCCCACCCATCTATCCATCTCCATCCATCCATCCATCCATCCATCCATCCATCCATCCATCATTCCATTCTTCCCATCCATCTAGCCATCCATACTTCTTTCCTCCCATCAATCCATCCTCCTCATTCACCTATTCACCCATCATCTATCATCTTCCTTCCTTCCTTCCTTCCTTCCTTCCTTCCTTCCTTCCTTCCATCTTCTCATCCCATCCATCATTCTTTACATCCATCATTCTTCCCATCTATCCATTGCCCATCCTCTCATCCATACTCCTATCTATCTATCCTCCCATCTACTTATCTCCTCCCCCCCTCTCCTTCCCTTCCCTTCTCCTCCTCCTCTTACTCCTTGCATTCTTCCTTCCCTTTCTCCTTCTCTTCCTCTCTACCCTTTTCCCATCTGTCCACCCACCTACCTTCTAGCCTGTAAGCACTTCTTTTTAGGAAACATGCAGTAGCAGCCAGTGGACTAGAACATACAGTCTGGGAGGACCAGGGCACTGTGGCAGAACCAGTTCTATTGGTTAGGTAGGTCTGTTGTCACAAAGTTAGGCTGAGTGACTGTATTAAAGGACCTGTTCTCAGTCATATAGGAGCCCTGAGTCATCTTCCAAGTGGTCTCTAGGGATTATGAGTGCTCCTTCTATTCTCCATGCTCTTTCACTCTAGATTTCTTCATGTATGTTACATGGTGCCCATTAGGGCTGTCCCAAGGCATTGCTGGTGCACATCAACCTTCTGTGGGGTCACTGGATTGGCCCTTGAATAAAATACACAGGTTTCACCATGGAAGAATACAGAGACTGTAATGTCATTTTGTGTTACAAAGGGTCCTGCTTCTGCTTAAGTAACACATTCCTTTATTGTAACAGTACTTTTACCTTGGTCTTGGTCCTGTGTCAGTCTCCACTTCCTCCACCAGGGGAAGGGTGAACCTTGCAGTGGCAGGTGGGGCTAGCCTCCCACTGACCCCTGCTTCCTGCTCAGTCCCAGGGTGCATCCTGCTTTTACCAGGCTGGAAGAAAGAGGAGTCAACTAGGGAAGCCACACTGCACTGGGATCTCTCTGTGGCCAGCCCCTCCTGGGACAGCCATGGAGGGCAGCTGGTCTTCTTGCCCACTCTTCTGTGGGTGGCCCCAGGGTATCTGCTGTTCACTCACTGATGATACTTCAGGGCTCTGGAGCCATGACCTCTCAAAAGGTCCTCTCAGAGTGGTCCAGGTCCTCATCATCCATTCCCAGGAGACATCTGTCTAGGACTACTGTTATCTCCCTTTAAGCCTTCATGTACTTTAGATACCCAGAGCCATTACTGGCCTCATCCCTGGTCCTGTGCTCTCTAGTGTTGATTGCCAACTGGCCAAGATCTGGAACCATCAAGAGGACAAGTCTCCATGTACACCTGTGAAGGATTATCTAGTTTACATTAGTCTCTGAATTATCTCCATTAGATTCATTGAGCTGGGAAGACCTACCCTAAAAGTACATCACATTATTTAGTGGGATGTGTTCTTAACCATATAAAAACAGGAAAGCTAGCCAGCATGAGCATCCATCCCTTTCTGCTTCCTAATTGAGGATGCAGTGTGACCAATAAGCTCCTGCCTCCACAACTTTCTTGCCAAGATGTACACTTCTTTCCAACTATGAGCCCCCAGACCTCTTTCCCCATTAAGTTGCTTTTTTGAGGGTATTTTATCATAGCAAAAGGAAAACTAACTAGAAAAAAGATAAACCCATTGTCTAGGGGCTTCCCAGGCTCCTCCCCTTCCTTGAAGCAAAAGGAAAGGTCCCACGTATTCCCTAATGCAGCAGAGAAAGTAAAGCCATCAACTTACATTCTTGGGTCAACACCTTCTTGAGCTGGTCAACTTCCCATCCTTGTAGCCTCCAAGTGGTCGAGACTAAGAACTAGTAAGACCCACTTGGAGCTATGAACAAATGAGTCTTTTGCTGCGTACTGTACAATGGGGTTTTGCTATGTACAGCATTTGGCTTTGGCTTATAGAAGAAAGTAAGCCTTGGAGCCCACTGCAATATCCTGGGGATTGTCTGAGAAGCCTTAAGTGATGCAGATTCCTGGGGACAAATTCCAGGTTCTCAGCATCTCTTACAGGTCTAGCAGGGTCCCAGGAGCCTTATGTGACAATTAATCTTGACAGGATCTGGACTCATCTGGGAGGCAGGTCTTTGTGTGTATATGAGGGAGTTTGTAGACTGAGTCAGCTGAGGTGGCATTCCTTGGGCAGTAGTTCCAGAGTGCATAAAAAGGAGAAAGAAGCTGAACACTGGCACCCGTCTCTCCCTGCTTCCAGACTGCAGTGTGACCAGCCGCCTCACTCTGGTCCCACCACCACTCCGGTCCCACCACCACTCCGGTCCCACCGCCCTTACACTTTGAGTCCAAATAAACCTTCCTTCCTGAAGCTGCTTCTCGAGCCTGTAAGGTAGACAGTGTTCCCATCACACAAGTTCATGGTGGCAATTACTTTGGCTTAATAAGGAGGGGCTCTGACACCTGCTGCAGGCTGATTTGATGTTATGCTGATGAAAAGGGCCAGACACAAAGTGACACTGTGGTGTTCCAGTGTGACCAGATTTACAGAGTGGGATAGTGCTGGAAAGCTGGCATGAGGGAGACACGAGGGCTTCTTCAGGAGGACAATTTCTGTTTTGCAAGTTGAGAGGCATTGAGGTGTTGGTGTTGTTGGTTGCTTAATAATGTACTGCCGGGCGGTGGTGGCGCACGCCTTTAATCCCAGCACTCGGGAGGCAGAGCCAGGCAGATCTCTGTGAGTTCGAGGCCAGCCTGGGCTACCAAGTGAGTCCCAGGAAAGGCGCAAAGCTACACAGAGACACCCTGTCTCGAAAAACAAAGAAACGAAAAATAAATAAATAAAAATAAAAATAAAAAAAGTGAATGTACTAACTTAAATGTGAACATTTAAGAATTATTAGAATGCTGGGCTGGAGGGAGGAGTCAGTATTTAAGAATCACTTAATGTTCTTGCAGAGGACCTGGGTTTGAATCTCATCACCCACGTGACAGCTCACAACCATCTGTAACTCCAATTCCGGGGGATCTGACACCTTCCTCTGGCCTCTGGACATGGCATACACGTTATACAGATACATGCATGCAGATAAAACATACACATAAAGCAAAAATTAAAAACAAAAGAATGGTAAGGATGGTGAAGCAAATGTTACATAGTCAACATGATATAAAAATTAATTCTAAATGTTAAAGGAAAAAGAACCCTCAGGTCTGTCTCTTAGGATTGAGGCTGAGGGAGCTGTCAAGCTTCTCTGGCAGACATGTGCATTTATATTAATTAGGATGGATGGGAAAGCTACAAGAGATCCTGGAAGGAACCACTGTTTGTAAATGCTCGAGTGGAAGGTGTTGCTGGGATGGGCTTTTCTCTCTGCTGCTGAGTTCTGATAGGGCTTTATCTGATGTGTGGTGTGCAAATGTTCCCTCCCACTCTGTATCCTGTCTTTTAAAGAAACACATGTTTTTAAAAAATTTTATTTATTTATTTATTTATTTATTTATTTATTTATTTATTATGCATACAATATTCCGCCTGCATGTATCCCTGCATGCCAGAAGAGGGCACCAGATCTCATTACAGATGGTTGTGAGCCACCATGTGGTTGCTGGGAATTCAACGTAGGACCTCTGGAAGAGCAGTCAGTGCTCTTAACTTCTGAACCATCTCTCCAGCCCAAGACAAGATTTTAATTTTGACAAAATCTAGTTTGTCACTTTCTATTTGTGGATCCTCTGTGTCTGCCTCTGTCTCTCTGTGTCTCTCCTTCTGTCTCTCTGTCTCTTCCTGTCTCTCTCTGTTTCTTCTGGCCTCTCTCTGTCCCAGTTGCTTGAAGTAACTCCATTTGCTGACCAAGCTCTCCTTTCTTCACCTAGATGCTTTGGGCCTGTGCCCACCATCGGCTGTGTGCACTTGTGGGGTTGTCTCTGGGCTCCCTGCTCTATTTTACCCTTGTGCACCCATCTCCCATCATCCGTCATAGCCTTGGATAGTCTAGCTCGGCAACAGGTCTTTAACTTGGGCAGATCATGCCTTATAATGTATTTAGTTTTCAAAATTGTTTTGGTGACTCTAGATTCTTCACTTTTCAAAATAAACATTAGAACAGCTACAAGACAGTGTTGCCAGAGTCTTTCAGGAATTGCACTCGCTCTCTTGATCAGGTTACAGATCAATGGCATTTTTACTGTATTTAATTTCCCCATCTATGGACACAGTATGCCTCTCCATTTATTTGGATCTTTGATTTCTTTCATGTGTGGTGTTAATGTTTTATTCCATAAGTCCCATATATTTACATTAAAGTATTTAATTTTTAAGTACTATACATGCTATTTCGCATACCAGCCCTGTGGGCCTAACTGATAAAACATTGCATGTATTGGGCTTGTAGATCTGGCTTATTGTGGAAAGCTTGGTAAACAAGGGTGAGGTTTTCCTTTTTAAATTTTATTGACTTTTATTTTATATGTATGGTGTTTTGCCTGTATGTATATGTGTGAGCTACATGTGTGCAGTGCCCACAGAAGTCAGAAAGGCACTAGAGCCCTCTGGAATTGGAGTTACAGATGGTTGTGAACCACCATGTGGGTGCTGACAATTGAACTGAGTCCTCTGCCAGAACAGCAAGTGCTCTTAACCACAGAGCCAGCTCTATAGCCCCAAATTCACTTAAAACACGTTTTTGGGGGGCAGAGGACAAGGACTCTGCATAGCCCTGGCTGTTCCGGAACTTGCTATATATACCAGGCTGTTCTCTAAATCTCAAAGATCTGTCCACTTCTGTCTTCTGAGTGCTGAGATTAAAGGTGTACACCACCATGACTGGCTTCAAGTTCAAAGCTTTGAGTTTAGTTTGTAGTATTGAAATTGTATGAATTTAAGATGTTGAACTTGAGGTTTTGAATGAATTGTAATTATATCACTGTATAGTATTACATTGTAACACAATTGTTACATATTGTTACAATGTGGCAAAAGTCACATTGTAACTATGTTGCTGTGTAGCAAGCATGCTGTAACTATATTACTGTATAGCAAATACATTATAACTATATACAGTGAGTACATTGCAATTATATGAGTATATTGTGATTATACTACTGAATAGTAAATATATTAGAACTATATTACTATGTAGTGAGCACACTGTGACTATATTACTGTACAGTGGTTATATTGTATTTATATGAGTGTATTGTAATTATATTACTGTATAATGAATACATTGGAACTACATTACTGTGTAGTGAGCACACTGCAACTGTATAATGAGTACATTGTAATTATATTACTGTATTGTGAATGTGTTACAACTATATTACCATGTAGAGAGTACATTGTAACTATATTAGTGTAGTTAGTACAGTTTACTATATTACTGTACATTGAGTACAAGGTAATTATATTACAATATAGTCAGTACATCACAATTATATTACTATATAGTGATCATATTGTAATTATATTACTGTATACTTAGTACATGGTAATTACATTACTGTATAGTGAGCATATTGGAATTATATTACTGTGTAGTTATTACATTTTACTTTATTACTATATAGTGAATACAAGGTAATTATATTACTATATAGTGAGTACATTGTAATTGTATTACTGTGTAGTTAGTATATGATAATTATATTACTATACAGTGAGCATATTGTAATTGTATTACTGTGTAGTTAGTACATGATAATTATATTACTATACAGTGAGCATATTTGTGTAGTTAGTACATTTCATTAACTATAGTTAAAAAGGAATTGTATATTTAAAGTTTGCTAAAAGAGTGTATCTAAGAGTGCTCTCTATAGAACAAAGTAATTATAGGAGCCAAGTTGTCTTGAGTGTGACAATTATATTTTATTTTCTGTCCCATCACCAAGGGACATTGAATTTGCCCCTTGTATCTTCTGACCTTGCTCAACTCTCTTGCCAGCACTACAGGCCATTTGTTGGCTCTTCACACTTTTCTGCATAGAAAGCATGTCTAAAAGGACCTGATTTGTGCCCTGCATTTTGATCTGTGTAATTTTTGTTCCTCTGTTGATGAGTTAATACAGTGAAGCCTGAGTTCTAACATATGAAGTTTGAAAAGCCACCTGCATTCCAACCACGACAGTATTGCAGACTTTCTGAAGGAAAGCAGTTTGTTGTACCAGCACCCAGGATCTCAGCAGGTCACCATCTAAAGGCTGAAGACCCCCGTGAGTACCACTGTGTCTTCTATGCTGTTTAAGTTTCTTTGTCTCCGTATTGGGTGACTTACGTTTTGTCTGGGTACTTTAAACTAAAAAGAGCAGTGAGGCTGAAAAAGCTGGAATGTGGAGGGAGGGGAGGGGAGAGGTTTCAGGAAAGATACGGTGAAGCTGTACGTATACTCAAGGACACTGACTAGCTCATGTGGATGTTTTGTTTTTCTTTCTCTTTGCTCTTGAAAGCCCTATCACAACCATATCTGTTGTCTGTCTATCTATCTATCTATCTATCTATCTATCTATCTATCTATCTATCACCTATGCATCTATCAACTATCATTTATTTTCCATCCATCCATCTATCCATCCATCCATCCATCCATCCACCCATCCTTTATCCATCTATGTATGTATCATCTATCTATCATCTACCATTTGCCTTCCATCTAGCTCTCCATATATACTATTCAGTGAAACACCATTTCATCTTGATGTCTCCAACTCTAACCTAGTTGTTTATGCTTCTCCCCAGTCTCCTTCTTCTCCTGTCTGTCAGTGGCTCCCACTGTGCTCTATCTATTCACTAGCCTGTTCATTCTCTGCAAACACATACGATGTCTTCAGGCTTGCTGGCCCTAGGCCTTAGAGGGTCATTCTGACACAGTAGGCTGCAGTGCTTTTGAGACATGGCTTGTCTCCAGTAAGCCTTCTCCACACACTCCTAATTTACTTAGACTGATTTCTTTTTCTTCATCTTCAGTGAGGTGACAGCCATTGTGTCATAATTACACACATTTGTCATTGTTTCTGTCTGATCTCAAGAGGCCCTGACCTCCTGCTTGATTTAAAACACAATTTACTCATAAACCCCATTTTTGCTTTGTGACAATCTTGTGGGTTTTTTTGACAAATGCATACTGTTTTATATCTCTCAGCATTATCTAGATAGTTCAGTGTCTGAAAGAGTGCCTTACAGTTCACCAGTCCAACCTCTCCACTCCCCAGAGCCCTGGCCACCACCCCCTGTTTCCTTGTTCTATTGTTTTTTTCTTATCTAGAATGTCACATAACCAGCGTCACCCTTAAAGATCAACTTCTCTTATCCCCAGTGCCCATTTAAGATTTATCCACATCTCTGTGGCTCCATAGTCTTCCCTTTTAACTCTGACTAGTTTTCCATTAGAGCCTGTTTGTTTCACTCTTTAACTGTTGAAAGACATTTCAGACTTCAGAAATTAAAAAAAAAAAAAAAAAAAAAAGATGCTGCCCACCCTCCGGTGTATGTTCTCTCTGGCATCGGTTTCTAGAACTTTTGAGTAAATGCTCAGGAGTGGACGGAGATTGTGTGAGCAGGCCATGTTTGGCTTTGTTGGAGACTGTTAAACTATTTTGCAGAATGGCAGTGATATCTGCCTTCCCAGCAGACATGCATGTATGTCCTGTCCCACACTCTGCCAAGCACTTACCAGTTTTCTTTTCCAGAAAGTGGTTTTCCCCATTTTAATAGCTGTGCCTGACACCTCATGAAATATTTGCTTTCCAGTGCAGGGATGGGACCCAGAGTCCCTCTCATGCTAGGCAGACACCCCATTTCAGAAGTGTACTTGTAAGTCTATCTTCATAGATGGCAACAGCAACTTGTTTTGGGGTGCCAGGAACCCCTCACTGCAAGCAACCCTTTATGAGCAATGAGGAGTTCTGAAATCTTGTGAGTGGTCTTTGTTCCTTCCTTTGTGGAGTGAATCCCCAGGCCTTTCCCTTTTCCAATTCACTGTTTGTGTATACATAGCTGTCGGCATGAAAAATACTCCAGAAAGCCTTAGAAGCACGATTAATCAATGGGTAATTTATTGTTTATGCAGCAGTTATCCAATCTGGTAACGTCACGCTGGTCCAGGGAATATAGATCTTTTCCCTCCCTATAAATCTGCTGGCCTTCATAACCCAGGGTATTTGTTTTCCAGAAGGGGTGAAAAATAACCATCACTAAATTACATGGGACTTTATTTTAAAAATGTGGATGGCCATTTCTAGCTAACCAGTGTGGGCTGCAGCACGTGAAAGGGCTCCAGCTGGCCAGGAGTTCACTGGAACGCAATGGTGTCTGAATATTTTTCTCCTCTTGTGTGTCTGGTTTTCAAAGGCACTCATTAATTAGGTTTTAAAAATATTTATTTTTATTTGTGTATGTCTGTGTGTCTGTGTGTGAATGTATGCCATGTTCATGCAGTACCTGCGGAAGCCACAAGAGGGCATTAGATTCCCCTGGAGCTGGAGTTATAGGTGGTTGTGAGTTGTCATGGGGGTGCTGGGAATCAAACTCAGCTTTCCTGCAAGAGTAGTGATTTAACTGGTGAGCCATCTCTCTAGTCCAATTTGATATTTTGAGGATATGAATTTTCAATTTTTCTAGTGGTATTTCTCAGACCGGCAGAAAAGCTAGTCCTCTGACCATTACTCCAGTCCTCAGGGTGCAGATACACTTAGCTGTGCACATGAATGTTTTAGTAACTTTAGAAAGAAGTTTGGAAAGTCACCAGGCTCCATTCAAAGACACAGCTCCCATAGCACAGGAAAGGAGAATGAAACAGGCACCTGATCAAAGGCTGTTTTCAGGGGTGGCTGCTTGGAGAGGAAAGTGAGTGGGAGACTTGGGACACAGACAGAGCCCATGCAGCACGCTGCTGCAGCCAGCAGGGGCTCAGCCCCACTTTACTTGCAAGTTGCATCAGGGTTGATGAACAGGTGCCTGTTAGGGAACTCACAGACTTCACAGTGGGTAGGGTCCTTCCGGCCCTGCCGCCTCCCCTCCCCCAAGGCATCATCATGGGAGAACGCTTGCACTCTCTGGAGGGGTGAGGCTCACAGAACGACCAGGCTTGTCCAGGTTACCCCTACAGTGAGGCAGCAGCTAGGTTCTCAGACTTGACGCTGAGACTCCTTCCTGTAACTGCCCTTCTCTAACTAGAAGTGTGTCATCTCTTCTCTCCCAGGTGAGTCTGTGCCTCCACTGTCGTGAGGTGGGCTGGCAGATTTAAATGTGGTCAGAGAATATGGGTGGCATAGCCTCAGGAGTGTGGGTGTAGTAGCACAGCCCTCAGGAGTGTGCGTGGTCCATCCCTAAGGCCCAGGGAAGCGGGGGATGGAAGATGTTGGTTGAAGGATGTGTAGGGACAGTTGGGAATATTAACAAGAAAGTTCAGAATGACAGAAGCGACACACACAGAGCCATAGTCAGTGAATGACTGGGGGAGAGAGGTGGGGCAAGGGACAAGAGGTATTGCTGATGGAGAGAGGCTATTACATGATGAGAATATTCTGGAATTACTCGGTGCAGGTGTCAGGATGTGTGAACACACTAAGGACTCTCTGGTTATGCACTTTAAGTGGATGACCCTGTGACATATGAGTTGGATAATTTGTATTTAAATAAAAGGGCAATGTTAAGTGAGGGGCAGAGGAGCCTCAGCCAGAGGAGTGGGTGTCATGGCCAGATCTCTCCACCAAGGACATGGGGCCACATCAGGGTCAGCAGATCAAGCTCAAGGTCTAGCAGGCATAAGGCTCTCATTGTGCCCAAGAGGACAAGGAACACAGAGGTTGCCATACTGTCTGTCTGACTCGATCCCTTTCCCCTGTGGGACAGATTGCTTCTGTTTTGGGGAGTATGGCTGGTCCAAGGTACCTAGAGACTCTCTTGAGGGCATTATGGGATTGTTAATGATGATATCAATGTCTGCATGCTGTCTCCTGGCCTGGGAGGGATCATAAGTGATTTCTACTTCTGTTGACGTCTTTCTCTTTATCTAGTTTTTACCTTGATGGGTGTTTATACAAAGCCCTGGCGTGCCTGAAAGAAGCAGGCAGGGAGAAACAGGAGATGAAGGTGGCCACTGGGTATGAGTTCATGAGGCACCCTTAAGCTTCGAGGGAGTCATGCCAGCCTCAAAGGCAGAAGGGAGAGAGCCACAGCTAAGTTGCCTGAGGCTAGGCAGCATCTAGGAACCTCCTCTTCATTGGTCCAGAGCTCATCGGCAGCCTGAAGCCAAGGTTGCTATTGGGTCTGAGTGGAATGACCTCCCATCCTTCCAAAGTCTCTTGACCTAAACTAGTGGCTGTCAGTCCCAAGGTTTTTTTTCCCAGGCAGTGTCTGGCAATGTCTGTCATCCTTGGCATTATAAATGAAGGTGAGGAGGCATTCCATTGGTTGCTATCTAGTGGAAAACTATAGCCTCCTACCATTTCCAGGGGACACCACAACAAAGACTGGCCTGGACCCCAAAGCAGTCAGCTCACAGCTGGGGAAACTTGGAACAAGAGGCACAGACAATGCTGATGAAACATCTGTGAGGTGTTAGGAAGGGAAAGAGCCCTGGGAATGAGAGCAGGGCTTCTGCAAGGCCATCGTGTACATCGTCACTCAGGGTAGGAGGGAGGGTGTGCTGGAGAGAATTAGGGGAGTGAAAGGAAAGAAGACTCAGACAGAAAAGAGAAGTGCCCATGGACTGTGAGCAGGGCTCAAAATACTGAACACTGTATCAGAGGCTAGCATTCCATGCTGGCTCCAGACTTTATGAGAATCGGGAACTCAATTGAGGTCTTTAAGTATCGTGGTGGTGTGCTCTGATGTAATCAAATCTGCCTTGGCTGCCTTGCACAGGCAGGGCTTGTATTAGCTGACTTGGGTAACCAAGACGGGGAGTTTAGCCAGTGCAACTCTGTTCCTCACAGCCTGAAGTCCAGGTCTGAAGGCCAATGTGGGTACAGCTGGCTACTGAGCCTGAAGAAAACTGATCCAGTGGCCTCAAGCTCATACATGGCCATCACGTGATCAGACTTCTCTCAGTAAGGACAGCAGCCATATTTGAGGAGGGCCACCCTACTTGATGACCTCTGTAATGACCCTGTGTTATATTGTTGTACCCTTTTCTCGAAACCCCCATAGATCACCAAGGAGCTGGTTTCTGATGCAAACACATAAGGGTCTTTTTATTGTCAGGTTCGAACCTGGGCCACTGCCAGGCAGGTGGAGGGAAATGTGGTTTCAGCAAGCCCAAGGGTAGAGAGTTTTTATAGGGAAAAACCACAAGTTGAGAATTATATGCTTTAGCAACTTGTGATTGGGTAGAAGGGATATGGGGCAAGGTGATTTTTTTGAAACTATTGGTCTGGACTTTCAGCGTGAAACCACATCTGAAACTATTGGGTTAGACTTTTTGGTGGAGAACCACAACTTGATGGGCAGGATTATCTGAGCTGCTCAGCAGGATTATCTAAATAATTTTAAGGACCATAAACCTCAGACAGAATGTCTGCAGGAGCAAACTGTCCTGTATCTGTTCTAGTTGTCATGGCACATTCCTGAGGTCCTTTCTGGAACTGAGTACAGCAGATGGTCTAAGATGGTGGCCATACCCTAAGATGGAGTCTGTATTGCCTTCACAGTATGTTCTGAGGACTACTAATAGGTTCTGGAAATCAAGATTCCAATACATTCTTTGTCAGGAGACACAGTTCAGTCCACACAATGTTGGTAGAAGGAGCAGTAGAGACTAGAGACAGAGACAGGGTTATGATGGCAATAGGGAGGGAGAACAGAGGGACAGGGCTATGCCTGGAATGAAGTTGAACACCTGAGTGACAGAACTGATGAGATTGGATCCCATTTTCCTGACCCATTAGGGTCAAGATAAGAGGCCTGGCGAAACAGCCTCCCTGTAACCTCAGGCAGGTTTCAGCCTCAGTTTCAAGATTCCAAAGCGGTAAGTCCATGGAGGAAGGGTGAGGCCTGGTGGCTAGAGCATCACCTGAGAGCTCACATCTCTAACCTCAAGCAGGAAGCTGAGAGAGGGCACTGGGAATGGCACAAGGCTTTAAAACTTCAAAGCCCACCTCCAGGGATGCACTCCCTCCAGCAAAGCCACACCTCTTAAACCTATTCAAACAGCACTACCCACTGGGGACTAAGGATGTCTGAGCCTATGAGGGGCATTTCATTTAAACCACCAGAGCCAGATGCACCCACCTGGCCGCTGAAAAATTTATATTGTTGTTTTCCAAATACTTTGTAGTCTTTAGCCCCAGGCATATATTAAAAATTAATATCTGTGCCTCTAATAAAGTAATATATACTCAGTACAGGACATGGATGGTTCCGAAACCCCACAAAGCCTAAATAATAGAATACAACTCGCCCATCTCCATGTAAATGATTGCATGGTATTTCATCTAATGGTTGTTTATTTAGTTGCTGTCCCAGAGTTGATGGTTGAATTACTGTAAAAGCTTTCACTGTGTTAGGATGGAGATTCCCCATCATTATCATAATTCTGTTTGTCAGCTGGGAGGACCTATCGCCCACTCTTCTTTCTCTCCACATTTCCTTATTGAGCAATGGCTCCCAGCCCTAGTGTCCTGCTGTCTTCTTGTGCAAGACCCGACTGGGCTGCCCTTCCCCTTCACTCATGGGCTTTTGGGGTGTTCTCTGTGCATTGAGGGGAATTTCTCCACAGCAGATGCAACATGACTAGTAACTTCAGGCTCTGGTCCTTTAGGCCTTGCCCTCCATCATAGTCTGCATGCCTATACTGGGAACCAAAATAAGCACCTTTCCCCTAAAGTTGCATTTTTAGGTACATGCACCAAAGGACTTGAAACCAGTTCTGTGAGGTGGCTGCCTAGCTAGTCTCTTGGGAGTCATGTACTCACCATGAGAAGTGTCCTCTTAGGAAGCCATGTGGCTTGCTGGTCATCCGATGTAGGTGTCTCACTGGCTTCTGGAACAGGATAGAGGTCCAGGGGTGACGTGCATGGCAGCAGCCAGTGCTGGAGCTTGGAACCCCAGCTGTGGGACCTGGGTTCTTGCTTCTCTCCCATTCCTTCTGCCTCTAATGAACAGAGATGATACGGTCAGCAGGAGGTAGAAGGAGGCTCTGTTGACACCAGCACCATCAACTTTCCTATAGTCTGAGTCCAGCAAGGCACTACCTATCCAGACCACACCTGGTTTGGATCTTGGATCCACCCAGGCGT